>NW_003852729.1:362493-364094 GCF_000181295.1 Otolemur garnettii
CCTAGCTTTCACTGAAGGACCCTGAACCCTCTTGATCCCTCAGGCCTTCCTGACCCTAATTATCACCCCACAGCCATGCCCTAACCTAATTCTCATCCAAGACCCCAACCATCTTCAACTCACATGTCTGCCTTATCCTAATTATCACCCAAATCTATGCCCTAACCCTAACAGAAAATAGCAAATAGTGGTAGTTCAACCTTATAATTACTATTGTCAAACTAGAAGGTATTTTATATAGTCTTAGACTTTTTATAATCTTAAATACCTTAAGTAGCTTCGAATAAACCTTCCTCAATTTTATCATTCCTTTCTTGATAGAAAAAGGCTGATTGCCTTTGACAGCTTCAAGTGAGAATAAGTGAAATAATTTGTAAGATATTTAGTACTCTATAGCACTATGTGTTAATCATATAGTTTTAATAATTTAATCTGTAGTATATTCAAAGCCTCATGTGATGTTGGATAACATCCTTCTAAATTTAGCATAGAGTACAGAAAGTGAAGGCATATACTATGTGTATTATAAGAAACCGTGATATTTAATAACATGATCGAGGTAATTGCATAAAAGATAATTTTTATAAAACAAATGGTATATTTTTATAGAACTTAATCCATTTAAAATCTGAATTGAAATAAAAATATTTTTAATAATGCTCTTTCTTCTAATTGCTTATTTTCAAAACAAAAGTTTTATATGGAGGTAAATATTTATTTATACAGAACATTTTTCAACTAGCAGGAAAAAAATTAAGACAAAATAAATTTCTCATATGAGTTTAATTATTATAGCAGATTACAAGATCTCTGTTAATATTTTCACATCCAATATTAAATTTACAATAAGAAGTCATGATTATCTACAGTTACCATTGAATCATGGAAAGAAATTTTTAAGCTTCAAAATCCTTATATATATAAAACTATGTGAATATAATTGTAAGTTGTATGATAAAACTAATTTTTCTTTACAACCTTCGATTTTACTAAATATATATTCATTAACTACAGACATATATAAATAGGTATCTTTCTGTAACAAATATATATATCATGCACGTTTCATCATAAAGAGTACATAAGGCATTCTATCATATAGAATATCATATATATGATAGGTTCATTAGTAAATAGCATCTATGTGCATCTATCATATTACACATGTGAATACACACATATACTAACATATATGTAAATATACATATACATATAGTCACTATATGACAGGCATTGTGATAAGAACAGGGCAGGGTGAAGATTGAATTGTTTTCTGGTATTTACTAATTCTACTCTCTAATGAATGATACATAGTTAAAAATATTACACAAATATTTATGCATTAGACCCTGCTATAAAGATAGTAAAATTATTATTAAAACACCTAAATAGAAAATTATTTCAGTTCTCCTAGGTTCATGCAATACGGAATAGGAGGGTACATGAACAAAAGATGTGACAATGAGGAAATATGAATTTCACTCTTGGACATATACACCAAGAAACTATTCCTGAAGATGTGTGATGGTTAATTTTATGTGTTAACTTTACTGGAACAGAGGGTGTCTAGATATTTGAGTAACATTATTTGGGTATATCTG
>NW_003852729.1:365386-366499 GCF_000181295.1 Otolemur garnettii
ACTATTTCTTCTTGGAGACAGAGTATGCATAAAATATAACACCTCATATTTTTTAGAGACATTTTCCCCATAGTCTGGACAATTTGTTTTCTCTCTTCTGTCCCTTAAATTACTCATCATTTTATCAGTTCCAAAGGATGAAGTTTTTCCAAAGATAAAATACTCAGTCCATTTTGTGGAAGTTAAAACATCAAACATTTTCCAAATTTATGTTTGATTGACTGAATTTTACATCCATAACACACTAAACATGATAGCAATGACATAGAGCTGGTGCTTATTCTCAACTCCTTCAAAATTCCTAATAGTTTATTTCATGTAGAGATTCTTATTTGCCATTACAAAGATGGACTGTTACAGAAGAAGTATTCAATATTATAGATGATACTGAAGATTTTCACATAATAAGATTACTTGACTTGGCAAGTACAGCCACTGTAGCTTAGTGGCTAGGGTGCCAGCCACATACAGGAGCCGGCAGGTTTGAACCCAACCTGGACCTGCAAAACAACAATGACAACTACAACCAAAAAGTAGCCAGGTGTTGTGGCCAGCGCCTGTAATCCCAGCTACTTGGGAGGGTGAGGCAAGAGAATAGCTTGAGCCCAAGAGTTTGAGGCTGTTGTGAGCTGTGATGCTACAGCACTCTACCAAGGGAGACATAGTGAGACTCTGCTTAAAAAAAAAAGATTCCAATACAGAAGAATTTAGCCCCATTGACAATGCATTTCCTTTAACATGTTAACATTGCAAGTAGTGGTTATGTCATGATTTGTTGAACTATACTAGCATAGTAATACTGTATAAAACATACTGACAGAGAAGAACACATTATAATATTATAAGAAAGTTATTGTCCACATAAAGCATGCATTCTAAATAATGCATAGGCTAGGTCAGGAACACTCGGATAATAAAGAAAGATGGAAAATGCAAGCCTCTCCCAAGTACAAAACATTAATTCATAAAGACGTCCCTTTTGATAAATTCTGTTTTTATCATTGATGGTGTAAAGATCTTAAGTCTGAATACAATCTTCTTATTTATACAAATTAAAATAATATCCATTGATTTCTGGATGTGAAAGATGAGAGGAAACATGTTATCTTATAG
>NW_003852729.1:367402-369061 GCF_000181295.1 Otolemur garnettii
TATGAAAATATATATTTTAATAGAAATTTTATGAATGTATATGTGTGTTGTATGTATATATATAACATATTCACACACACACACACACACACACACACATATGCACACTAGCCATGGAGAATTAGTCTCATAAAGGCTAAATATTATTTAATTTAATACCCCTAGAGTGTTGGTGTTAGAAAGTGATAAACATGAATGGAAAGATTATTTATACATAACTGAAATATACTCAGTTAAGATATTACAACCCATATTACAATCATCTGGTTTCTGACTTCATAACTAATTTCACTAATTCTATTTTTTCTCTCATAAAATCCATACTTGATAAAAAGCAAAAAAAGTTATTTTTTAACTTAAATTATATTAAACTCTATATAAAATTCTCCCAAAATATCCCATTACACTTAGAAGAAAATAGAAACACTGGACCTATGATTGCAAAACCCTACATTCTCCAATTCCTACCTGCCTTTAGATAGATACTGTAGATAGATAGATAGATAGATAGATAGATAGATAGATAGAACTCTATCTACCAAATTATATTTTACTGGGCATCTTTAATAACTGCTCCAGATATATTGACTTTATTTTTCTCCCTTAGAATATCTTTATGGTACTTTTTTCCTTCAGCAGACTGCTCTTTCTGGTCTAGTTCAGGTCTCTGCTGAAAATGTCATATCCCCATGTAGGCCTGCTGTATCAATTACCAACTACAGGAATAATGCTGTGTAACAAATCATCCAGTTCTCGGGTCTTCAGCAAGATTTATTTGGTTCACGAGTCTACAGATCACTGACTTACTGATACTAGAATTAGCTGGTGGTTCTTTGCCTCCTGTCTGTGTTCAGTCACATATCTGTTAATAGCCATTTAACCAGGCCTATGGGGATGACCTAACCATTTGTTTCTCATCTTCCAGGCAGACTAGTCTAAGCAGATAGGATTTATTGAGCTCATGTGTCTATAGATCACTTACTTGCAATGGGAGCTGAGATTAAAAAGCATAAATGAAAGCTTGTGCATGTGTTATATGTGCTAATGCCTATTGGCCAAAGTTAGTTAACTGGATAAAGTCAAAATCAAACTGTAGAGGATAGACTCTATCACTTTAGTGAAATAATATTCAACACAGCACATAAAATAAATAAGATACAGGGAGTTGTGAAGAACTGTAATTATCAATGAAATTAGGCTTCCTACTGGCCATAGTTATTCACATTCTTTTTGTATGAAAACTATACTCACTCTCTACCAAAAACAGTAATATTTCATTCATTCAGGTCAAACTCACAGTCTAGAACTTCATGATTAATATCAAGTCCAGTGGAGGTACTTCTTCATCTGGGGAACCATGAACTCAAAGGATGCCCTCCACAAAACCCAAAGCATGAGATCTTGAGAGGCAGAAGATCCATTTCAAATAGAGATGAATTATGGGAGGTGGAGAACAGTAGCTGGTCTGTCACAATTTTCACACACTGCTACAATAGTGTCATCTCGGTTGCCTATTCTGGGAGTGGAAAGCATTTCCTAAACAAACAATTCTACTACATATTCCTTGGGAATGCACCCCCAGTCTCTTTGTTTCATTTCTCTTGACTGTACACCCTTGGGCATAATCTAGTTTCCTCTAAACTCCTCAAGCACTTTTAT
>NW_003852729.1:369470-370737 GCF_000181295.1 Otolemur garnettii
AAAAGATCTTGACAAAGAGTTTCACCACTGGTGTGAGATCTGTCGTCTGAGGTCATATCTTATTGGAGAGTGATAAACCAACTCCAGGTAAGAAAGCGTGTCATTTTCTAACCTAGCACGTTTTTATGCTGTTGTAAATTATACTCCTCTATTTTAGTATGTCTTTTCCCTAAAACATCTTATTGTATTTAGTTAAAAGTCATCTACTACTTTCAATATTCAGCCTTGAAATGCCTTTGTCCAAACCAAAATTTTATTACCTAAAATGTTCATCTCTTAAATTATAGAAGGTCCAATTTTATAAAATACTCCCCCACTCTATTAGAAATGGCATTAGTTTTCTAGGACCCACAGTAGTATCATGGTCATTTTGCAAACCATTACTCAGCTACATAATAAATTCATATTTTATTTTATTTTTATTACAATAGAACCCAACTTTAACTTTCTTTTTTCCCTCAACTTTTAAGAACTGATTCCTGTTTCAGATTCCTATTGCTGTAATTACACGGTATCACAAACTACCTCAAACCTCAATGGTTTAAAACAATGAGCATTTGTTTACTCACTCAAAGTGTGCAGGTTGGAAATATTTCCTTTGTTTGGGTGTGCAGCTTTTGATCTGGGTTTGACTCACTTTTGCATCAGTTTAGCAGGCAGCTTCCTGTCAGGTTGAGTGACAGGATGGTGTTTATTTGTTTCTCATCCTTACCAGTGGGTACAGGCATGTTATCTGTCAGCAACATAGCTTCAAAAGTCACCGCAAAATACTCACGTGAAATTGAATTTCACAATATTGCCCAAAACTAGCCAAATGCTAGTTCACAGTTCTCAGATTGAAGAGTTAGATAAAGAAACACTGCTTCTCTTCAGTGAGGTGCTTTGCAAAGACTCCTGGCTAAGGTCATGGCAGAAGAGAGAGAAGAATCAGCACTCTCTTAAATGCAACCAGTCCACAACTTCTTTCTTGTGTAAATAAGCTTAAGTGCATCTCCTATCCCAGAGTCTGTCTACCATTCTCCTACTTTATTTTTTCAGTATTCACTGCAATTGTGACGTTATCTAATTTTGATTCTTAGAGTTTTGATGAAATTTAACCCTCAGATGCAAGTATTGATAGAAATTGAGTCTTTGTAAGCTGGCATTGTGGAATTGTTGGAGTACGAATGGGAGAGTGTAATGAGCTGTCTGTAGCTTTACCCACAGGCTCATATTGCATTGTCTCTGATCAAATCTGTGTAAAGATTATAGGGATGAGAGGTGTGAT
>NW_003852729.1:371179-372544 GCF_000181295.1 Otolemur garnettii
AATCAAGGTAAGTTGACATTCATCTCAGAGATAGCCAATTGAATAAAAACAAAACCAAACAAAAGAAAATCTATAACATTCCAAATTTAGAAATGATGGTACGGCAATGGAAAATCTGAGGAATGCAGCGTGAATAAACTATTTAAGAAAAGAGATTAGTGAGGGAGATTAAATCTCCCTAAAGTGGTCAGGGGATGTTTCTAGATTTCTCTCACATTAAGCAGTGGAGAGAATTTGTTATAACAAGAGGATATCATATTCTGAAAGTACAATTCCTGGCAGCAAAAATTTTGTTTAATAGAGCATTATACATTACAAAACCAGTGGATTTTCCTATCTAAATAATCGAAGGGAAAAATAAAGAAGTATACTTGGGAGAAAATTATAAATCAGGTCCTTATTGAATAGGTGGTAAAAAGTATGAAGAAATATGTGAGAGTGAGTGGATTTACTGCCTAGCCAGTAGTAAAAGTGCAAACTGTTTTATAGGAGAAAAGCTAAAAAATATTCACCAAGCCACACAGAACTTCTGGAAAGATAGACAAAAAATAAATGATAAGAAAAAAAAGCAGAGGTGGTGATAATGAAGATTTATCACTAGCAAAACATAGAATGAAATAAGACGGATTCAAAAGAGCATAAATATGTACCACTCCATTTTTACAATGATAAAATATACAAGCAATTATTACTCTACTGTGTCAGAAATTACATAGGTGGCCATTCCTAATCAGTAAGGAATAGCAGTTAGAAGAGAACTTTTTGAGGTCTGTTACTGTTTCATTTATTGATATTGTTGCTGGTTCCCTGGGTATATTTAGTTTCTGAAAAAGTGTTAATTAAATAATCCCACAATGACTTGCTATTTTACACCTATAGTTTGGGGAATAATTAAAACAGTGATATAGCAAGAAGTAGTAGGTATGAAGTTGATGTACATATTGTTAAAAAATGTCTGGCATTATTCACAGTATCAGAAAATTCACTTGCCCAAGATAATACATTCCCACTGATTGTCATATACTCTTGACAATCTATGATATATGTGCAATATGTAACACCTGTGAATATTTATCTGTCATAGTTCTTATAGCCAAAAATATACCTAGAAGCTGCTATTTGGATTAGTAATTTGTGTTGTACTCAAATAGTGTTGTACACAAGTGATAGTGTACAATAATACAACGAAATTAATAAATAAAATCTTTATATCTCAAGTGGAATAAATCTACAAAGCCATTTTGACAAAAATAGGCATGTTATGAATTCATTTATATAAGATGCTCATGTTTATATGAATTTGAAAATAAAATAAAAGATAAAACTAAACTTTGAAGTGCTGAAGATCTTATATGGGGTAAAATA
>NW_003852729.1:375608-379211 GCF_000181295.1 Otolemur garnettii
AAAAAAAAAGTATATGAGGAAACAAGATCAAAAAGTGAAGAAACTTGCATGAGATCACTTAGAAACCATATACATGAGAAAATAGCATTAAAAAAAACCAAGCGTGAATTATACATACCTTTAATACAAATAAAGACAAAAACATGTACCATTTTGCCTCAATTCCTAAACATATATATGTGCACTTAATGTAAAGTTATATTCTCATGTAGTTAATAACTTCAAGTATAGTCTTTTTTTTTTTTGTCAGTTCTTTTTTTTTTATTAAATGATAACTAAGTACATTAATGCAATTCTGGGGTACAGTGTAGTGTTTTCACATACATTTGAAATATTTTCATCAAACTAGTTAACGTAGCCTTCATGTCATTTTCTTAGTTATTGCATTAAGACGTTCATATTCTACTCAGAAAGATTCATCCTCCTTCATCCCCATATTCTTAGGCTAATCTTAGGTTATAGATTTCATATGAAAGCTATAAATTAATTTCATAAGAGGTCTGTGTACATCGGATACTTTTTCTTCCATTCCTGTGATACTTTGCTAAGAAGAACACTTCCCAGCTCCATCCATGTGAACATAAGGATGTAAAGTCTCCATCTTTCTTTAGGGCTGCATAGTATTTCATGGTGTACATATACCACATTTTGTTGATCCATTCTTGGATTGATGAGTACTTGGGCTTCTTCTTCCATGACCTGGCAATTATGAATTGGGCTGCAATAAACATTCTGATACAAATGTTTTTGTTGTAATGTGATTTTTGGTCTTTTGGGTATATACCTAATAAAGGAATTGCAGGATCAAATGGCAGGTCAATTTTTAGTTCTCTAATTGTTCTCCAGATGTCTTTCCAAAAGGGAAGTATTAGTTTACATTCCCACCAGCAGTGTAGAAGTGTTCCCTTTATAAGAACTATCTGCTAAAATGTTCTAAATAAGACATTTTGGTGCTGGTTCCATTACAGAGTCCATTGAGTGACACATTTTTAATTGGGTAATGTTATGATATGTGAACTATCATAATAAATCTTAATAAATATGCTTTTAATGGTGTATTTTAAATTGTAAAATATAGACCCTTGACAAGTTATTTTGTTTTTAAATTCACATTAAATATGCATAATCTTTGTCAATTAAGTTAATTTAAAATAAATAATAATTTACATTAAACTTGTACTAGTTAATTTTGTAGTGTGTTTTCTTTTTATTAATAATGAAGTGCATTTTCTTTGAATAATATTCATAGCTTTAACATCTGTTGGGAAAACCTACCTCCAAAGCTATATGGCAGTATACTTGCCAAATATCAACTATCACCTAATTTAATTAATTTTCTTTTTCTAAATGGTTTAGACTTTTGTATCTTTAGGCCTTTGACTCTGCTGGTCTCTCAACCTGGTGTACTCTCCCTACCTTTCTTGTAATTAAATCTGACATTATGGTACACATAATAAGAACTATCTCTGGATAACTAATTTCCTGTGTTTCAGTAAGTTGTCTTCTCCACAGATGCTTTTATGTATTTGTATTACACAATCTATCTATCAAATAGGGTATTAGACTTTCTTAATTTGGCTTTCTTCATAACTTCTCCAGATAATATAATAAAGACTACAAAAATCTAACTCATTACTTTGCTTCAATACCTAACAATCTAATGTCTGAAACATTTTAAGACATCAGACAATGACTCATTAAGAAGAAAAATATTTCAATGATATATTTGTTTATATGTATTAAATTGTTTGGAAAGATTGACCTTTGTGATATTGTGATGGTAATTTTGGATTGATACCTTAAAAAGTATCTCCTTTTAGCTACAATATTTTTGTATATATCCCTTAAAGTAAAAGTAGAGGAATTTTTGGATTAAATATAGAACTAAGGGGAAACTGTGATAAACTCATTCACTTAGTAGGAATGGTTAGCCTAAAGCTCAAAACTTTCTAACTCGATAATAAGATACACGTACATGTAAGCAAATGTTGTTATTATTCCAAGATTGCATGTTTTGGCACAGCCCATTAATACATCACAGTGTCCCAGGGATGGGTTATCTTCAAACGGTATATTTAGACAGCTGGTAAGATAGCATGTGAAGAATTCCTGCCCTCCTCAAAGAGAATTCCGGACTTCCTCTGCTATGCTTTACATCTTGATTTACTGTACTTAACTGTCTAAAGTCCAAATGCCCCATGTGATCTATTAGTGCTGGATTCTCTTTGCTGTTTTACATCCTCAGTCTTATGATCTACAGCCCTTGGAAACCCCTTTTTTATAGGCCACACGAATGCCTGTGTACATGGGAGTGTGCACATACACATCTTCCTCCCAATTGTCCTGCCATTTCTCACCTGAAAGACAGCAAGTTTGAAGGTCATAATATTCCACAGGTCAGCTATTCTCTTCTGTTTTCTGTATCTCACTGATTTATTCCTCATGTCCCTTTTCACTTTGTATTTGGGATTTGTTATTCATATTAATTTACTTATCTTATGTAAGTTATATACATTATATAACTTATAGCCTGCCCTGTTTTATCATTTTTGTTTGTTTTCACTTTGCCTTTTCCACTAGAAGAAATTAGATTATGTGAAAGCAGGCTATGTTTAACCATATTAACCCCATTTTGTTTCAAAGACTGACATGATTACATAATATGTGCTCAATTAATTGTTTCAAAGACTCACACAATTACATAATATGCGCTCAATTAAGTGTTTGTTCAATGGGTGACAATCATGGTAATATGAATATGTAAAGAAGCATCCTGGACTTCACAAAAGAAACCCAAAGTAACTAGTGATCAAAGAATTATTTTAAAACACTACAAGAAGCATATAAAAATTGGAAGGAATTGGCCCAAAGACTTACATTTCAAGTTGTAAGTTTTATACTAGCATCAGAAAAATGAAAGGAACAAGGGTAGAAGTCAATGATGGAGTTATTGCATTTTTTGAGTTGTTTTCCTTTGATCAATGCCTGACATCAATCTATTCTGATACATAAAGTTAAAATACTGACATTTAATATTTCTGTAAACATATATGCATGTAGATACACTATACACACCTATTTTGAAATCTTAAATGACTTTATTGTTTTATAATAGTCATACTAAGTTGGCCCGACATTTCTCTCATGAGTAACAGACCTATCATTTTTTAGGTTGACTTTTCATGTTAGCATCTATCCTATTAAAGGCAACTGCCAGTAAATGTTTTCTATTTAGCATTTAGTACCTGGCAGGCACAGAGCTAATTGCCTAAGACTTGTAATTGAATTGCTTATATCTAAAAATGATCTTACAAAGAGAATATCTTTCTTCTTACATTCTTGACAAGTAAACTAAGCTTTGTGTGTTTAGGCAAATTGTCCAGATTACATGGTAAGGAGAGCACAAAGACTTTAAATCTCTCTAGTCTGAATCAAATATCCATGTACATTACAATTAAGTCATTACCGAAACAATTGATCTTCAGTATCCTTTTCTAAATTTGCTCCCTTGTCTATAGATAGCGCACTGTTTTACCACTGCGATGTCTAAAGATGAGGAAACTAACTAGTTCAGTGTAGTTACTACTTCCATTTTTTTCACAA
>NW_003852729.1:381205-382673 GCF_000181295.1 Otolemur garnettii
TCATTGTCAACACCCATTGTTTCCAGCCTCATCTATGAACTTGTGTTTTTTATCTCATTTGTGCTAAGATAAAATATTTCCATTTCTAATTGTTTTCTGCCAAATTAAATTACTCATGAAATACATTCTAGTTGAAATTTTCTCAATATGTAGAGAAATTGAGAACATGAATTTTATACCCTAAAAATAACTAGGAAGGTAAAGTGAAAATAGCAAGTAGCTCTAAAGTTAGCCAGCAGAATGAATACAATTATACTAAGTAAGCATGTTGTTTTATCTTTCTTAGACATTAGTTCCCCTCTCTCATAAATGCAGGGAGCAGACTAGGAAACCTGGGCAGGAACACCCAGCCAAAACGCTTGTAACTTCTAAAATTCTATTTTTTAGCCAATCAAAATTTGTGCATAATGTTATTAAATTGTGCCCTATTCATGTGGCTTTCACTATCCAAAGGAGTTTTGTTATAATCTGCAGGCATCACAAACTCTATGTTCATTTCTTATTCAGGACAACTTATACAAATTCTAAATAAGACTGATTTTATCTGTGTTACTAGAAATGAGACACAAATAATCGCAAACAGTAGGTAATCCATAAATCATTTATATTTGATTTTAGAATTTATTATGTAAATTGCATTCTACAGCAGAATTATCATTCTCCTAAAATTTGCTTAGGATGGTATTTAAATTAGTTTGCATTCCCTTGTCATTCCCACCTGAAGGTGAAATGAGTCAGCAAGTAGACTGACTTTGGTAGGAAATCTATTTGGGAATAAAAATGTTCTGTGGTAAATACAAAACAACAGATGATAACAGAGTAATGCTTGCACAACACAAGGTCCCATATCAATTACTGAATCAGTAATGTAAAGTTTAGACAGAAGCGTAAGATACCACATTTTTCTGATAGAACTTCTTGTCACTTTTACATCCCGCAGGTATATCTACTTTAACATATCCCCAAATGGAACACTTTTAATACCTCTATAAAGATATGATTTAACCCACATTCATATTTCTTAACATTTTGGGGAGTTCATCCTCTTAGGAGTGAACAATCACGAGTGTACTGGAATCTCAGGGGTTATTTCCTCTGAAGAAAATCAGAATACTTCTAACCTTCAGATACACATCCTTGAAAATTACAAGTACCATCACATATGAATTTTTGAGATAACAGAAACCCAGTGATATAAGAACAACAGATGATAAAATGTTTTTTTATGAAGGACACAATTTTTATCTTTCTTTCTGTTGTAATACACGGATACCTCTGTTGAAACTCCAAAATCATTAGCAGTTCTCCTTCAAAACCTGGCTTAGCTTTCTCTCCTCCTATAGAATTCACATTGCCCCACTTTATTCTTCTAAATCATTTCATCTATTTTCAGCATTAAATAAAAGATTTAAAATAATAAAAGGCAAAAAAAAGGAAGTTTTTCTTGCCTCCTGCTTTCATTTTATGA
>NW_003852729.1:383560-386046 GCF_000181295.1 Otolemur garnettii
TGATAAAAACAATGACCAAACTTACATCAAGACTTAAGATTAAAAATATATAATAATAATAAAATAGTGATTGCCAAGTACCATTTTAGGAACTTACTGTCCTAAGCACTGTGCTCTAATAAATTCTCATTTTCTTGACTCACATCAGATCATGCAACATGGACATAGTATCAAATTCGAGTTCATAACTGGATTTTGGCATTAGAAAGCATAAGTTATTAACTATTAATTAAAGTTCTAGCTACCAATCCCCACAGATGACTTTAAAATAATTTACAGATAACCTGTATTTACTATGAACTGTCTTTTTGAATCTAAAATGTACTGAGGCTTCCCTAAATGTTGGCATGATAAATCAGCTCGGTTTTAATCTCTACTGAGACATGACTCTCCAATATTTATTTTGAAAAGTAATATTCACTAATTATTTCATTCATTTGATTGATTAACTTGCCATGCCAAAATAACTGAGAGCAATATGTCTTTACTTGTTTAAGTTTATTTAACTTTTAAGGTATTATAAATTTTTCATTAATTTATGAACACAATTAAACTTAATTTTTTCTCCATGCATAGATGGTGAAACAATAAAGGTTTTATCAAAACAGTACTTGGAATGAAACAATGAGTAAATAATCACAGAAAGAGTAATATGAATACATTTGTAAAGTTTACCTGTGTGAGCATTGGTTCCTAATGGTTGGCTATTTTTTTTTTAATTTCACAAGTTTTTATATCTGAAGAAATGAGACTGTAAATTAAATTTCAGTAATATCTTTATGTACATCACTTAAATTCACATTTTGACCTTTTTGTGAATGCGTTCATATTTTTAATCATTTATTAAAATGATTACACAAAACACACAGCCTAGTAATACAATTATTTATTTTTAGTTTCAAATTCGTCCAGATTTATGCAGTAACGAACCCTTTAATTTGGTTTATGAGTCTTTTTCCCTTTTGTCTCTTCATCATTTCATCATGCTCTAAATTTCTGGCAGAATCATATATTCTAATTTTATCTCTTTTTCTTTGCTCAATGTAGGTCAATTTATGTAAATATACAATACTATAAATATGATTGAAATTGGGTCCCACCTGTAGATTCATTTGAAGAAGACAGTATTGAGTCTTCCAGTCCAGTCCATGAACATAGGATGCCTTTTCATTTGCTCATGGCTTTTCATTTATTTCCAGTAACATTTAAAGTTTTTAGAACTTTTAAACTTCTTAATATTTTATTCTAAATATTTTAAATGAAATAGAACTTTTGTTTTATTCCCAAATATTTGTTGACAGTATGTACAAATCCTGTTGAATCTTTAATACCATTTACATTTTAATTATTTTCTGGAATTATTCATTAGTCTAGTATTGGCTTTGTATATGTGACTTCCTTAGGATTGTAAACATGTAATAATTTGAATTGTGAGTAAAAACAAATTAACTTTTTTTTAAATCTCTTTATCTTCAACTAGCCTTCTTACTCTGTTCAAAATTTCAGAACAGTGTTGAATATAGGATATTGTTGCCATGTTATATTTTTATTCTACTAAATGATGTTAACTGTAGCTTTTTGCACATGTGCTTAACAGATTGAATTTTTATTTTAGTCTTAGTTTTCAATGATGTTTTCTATATTCACCTGAAAAACTTTTTAACTTTCCAAATGCTTTTTCTACAGTATTGCAAGTATCATAGTATTTCCCTTTTATTCTGTTAATATATAAAATTATTTGATAACTTTTCAAATGTTAATCATCCTGGAAAGTTTTTACTTAACTAAATCTCATTATGTTCATACTGCTGATTTTGTTTGGTGATATTTTGTTAAAGTTTTTTGTATCCATGTTTCTGCAGGATATTGTTATTTAAATTTTTTTAATGTCTTTATCCAATTTTACTACCATGTTTTATTCAATCTCTTGCCAATTAAAAAACAGAGCAAAAAGATTTCCAAAGATGTTGAATTTATTCAGGAATTAGAAGAGAGGATTCTCACTTGAGATATACAGCTTTGGCAAGCTACACGTGTGTTTGAAGCAGGGAGAGTAAAGGGAAATTTTATTGGCAAAAGATGAAGTTCTCCTGAGCTGCTTGGAAAGATAGTTCATTGGTTTTGGAGATTCAAAGTCAAAGGTAACATCCGTTCATTGGCAAAGATGCTGATGCTAGGCAGGTGGTCTTTAGAGAGCAGTTTGTTTGAATGGCTGCAGTCTTAAAGAAACAATTGTTTGTGGGGTTAAGTAAGACCCTGTGATAATTTTTATCTCAGACATGCATGCATGAGCTCTCTTTTTCTTTACTCTCCCAACTGTACAGTTTGTTCGAGTCTGACAAATAGTAATTTCTTTTCTTTTCTTTTCTTTTTCTTTCCTTTCCTTTCCTTTCATTTCCTTTCCTTTCCTTTCCTTTCCTTTCCTTTCCTTTCCTTTCCTTTTCTTTTCTTTTCCTTTTCTTTCCTTTCTTTTTCTTTCTTTCTTT
>NW_003852730.1:0-6380 GCF_000181295.1 Otolemur garnettii
CGCCCGGCTATTTTTTGGTTGCAGCCGTCATTGTTGTTTGGCGGGTCCGGGCTGGGGATTCGAACCCGCCACCTTAGGTGTACGTGGCTGGCGCCTTAGGCGGCTGAGCTATAGGCGCTGAGCCCTCATACTTGTTTTAATTCAGTGTTCAGAGTATTTATGGCTTGAGAAGTTGTATTAAGGGCCTTGACGATGGCACAGGCCAATGGACTAATATTCAGATTGAGTCCAATAGCTATTGGTGGTATGACAAAAATGGCTAAAGTGGTGTATTTAGTGAAAGGTTCCAGACCCAAGGATAAACTCATTCTGAGACAGGAAATGAAAGGAAAAGGGAGATCCAGTTTTTGTAGTTAATGTGACCTTCATTCCACCCGGAGTACAGGTGGGCTGAGATTCCTGCCTGGGGAGAAATCCACAAGTGTGCTATTGCCACCGGGAATTAAAGGGTTTGGGCAGTCAATATTGTTGGCATTCCTATTTCCTGGGAGGGACATATGTTTGACCTTCTCTGGGTGGGCCATGAACCTGAGCCTTTCTGGGTGGGGCAAATTTATTTGGGCAGTTAATCTATCAGACCAGCTTCTTTAGTTTATTATAAGGAGGTAGGGTGATGGGTGTGGCTCCTTTTTGACTGCTTCTGCGGGGGGGGGGGGCTGTGTGGGCTGCCTGTCAAAAAGAACTGGAGGTGGAGAGGAATTTTTTGGTTTTTCTTCAGTTTGAGATGGTTGGTATTTAGTAGGGTGATGATAGGACAGTTTTCAGGTTATCATTCAATAAATTATGAGATGAAGCAAGGAATTGCTGATCTGTAACTGCGAATGAGAAGGATTATGATTAGTGATTTTATCATCAGTTGAGATTGATGGGTAGGGGAGAAAAGCCAGAATCAGTAGGAGGGGTAGCCAGAAGGAGAAAAAGAAAGAATAAGAAAATTGTGTTTCTTGAGGGAGAAAGTCTTGGAAGGTGCCCTGTAGTCACAGATTTTTAGATGCTCCAAGGACGTGGTTCCAACTTTGAACATGTGCGAGTAGCTAGGCATCCTGAGAAAAGTTATAGAGAAAAGGAAAAAATTGGGGAGGAATGTTATACATTTATTAGGAAGTGGATTCTTCAGGGATCCTGGTGAGTTTGAGGTGGTGGGGGACAGTACTTAGGATTTCCAGTGATAGTTCTTCAGTGTTGGAAGTTTTCCTGTAGAACACCGTTTGGCAGGGTGTGGGTTCGATTTCACCACTCTCAGTATGTGGGGCCAGTGCCCTACTCACTGAGCTACAGGTGCTACTTAATAAAGCCATTTTAATATCATAAACCAGGCCTCTGTTTTCCTTTCATCTCATGCCTTGGAATTTTGCCTCCGTAACCTTTCAATGGTCAATTTTTTTTTCTTTATTTCTCAGTTTAAACAGATGCAATACTTCTGTTATTTGTCATTTCTTTATATAACAACTGGGCGATTGTTTTCTAAATTGTTGGTTTTTATAAGTTTCTGAACATGACTCATAAGAAGAAAGCAGACAATAATCCTGTGACACTCTGATCAAAATCGTTGTGCCTTTACTCCTTATCTTGCCAAGGCAGACACTCCTTGCCAGAATGTGTTGACACTGAGACTCCCCATTGGTAACTGTACTGGATGATGTGTCCTCAGCCACCCTTCTGTCCTTTATCATTCTAGGGCTTCACACTTGTCTAAGGATAACCCCAGATGCCCCTAGCATCCATGTTTACTGGAGTGTTACACAAATATCAATTCCTAGGACCTACCTGTCTGGTGGATAGCCTGAAATATGGGGATGGAGCCTCTCGGGAGTACATGAATGCCTTTCAGTTTGAGAGTAGTCTCCTAGTATACCCTTCATGTACACAGCTAACCCATTCGGACTTTAATTGTTTTTTTAATACCAGCCTCAGTCTTCATTTCTGGGATACATTATTGTTTAGTGAGAGATTCAGGACCAAAAATAAGATGTTATTTTGAGACATTATTGCAGGAAGATGAGGCCCAATGGAGAAAAAGAGCACCTAAACACCATGTGGTGTCTTCTGTATGACCTCTCTACCTTGTTTTGAGAGGGCCCAGATTCTGATTGTTGACCTAGACTTGATCCCCTTAATGCCCCAGAGAGAAAGGATGTACCAACACAAAAGACTAAGGAAAACATGGTTAATTACATCTTTCTTGTTACTCTTCCTAGGGCTTCTGTCTGCTCAATTCAGTCTGTTCCCCCTAAGTAACTTCATACAATGGTTTGGGAGTCTGTATGTTTCACACAATCTTTCATAGAAATTCTCAGGGCTTTCGTTTGTCTTCTGTATGACCTCAGCCACCTTGCATACATTTGTGGCCTTCTGGCTCCCTTTCACTGACAGGGACGAAGTCAAGGTTGGGTTCAGTGTAAGAGAATGAAACCATTTGGCAGTTACCTACAAACAACTACAAGTCCTGGCTTTTGAGGCTAAGGTTTACACAATGAGGACATTAGTATTCTTACTTACACACTTAGCACAGTTCTTAAGATAATACCTAATTTTAAGAGTCTGTACAGAACTGATCCAAAGTTCTGGAAACTTCCAATGAATGTTTCTGAACATCAGTTGGGTGTGAGGCCACTTATGAGGTTGGGTTACACTCACATCATATACTGGGAAATTCTCATTCCGGTTCTAATTTCCTGAGGACCTGTACAGATACAGCAGATAACTTCTAATACTGCACAAAGTTTGCCAGCATAGCCAACAGGTGACCTTCTTTGAGCCTTAAAATTTCAGAGCAAATGTAACTACTATATATAATTCTGTACTCTTTGCCCAAGAATCACTTATTGAACTTACGGTAATAACTATATTGTCAGAAATTAAAAATACTTACAAATGGCTTTCAAATTCCAGAGTAATCAAGGAGAGAGCAAAAAAGTAAATGTTTCAAATGCTGGCTGTAAGTACATACATTGTTGAAAGCTATAAATAGCTCAAGAGACAGAAAATGGCTTTTGTGACTTCTGGAAAACAGAATACAGACAGGGTCAGCAATATTTCAAACAAAAAGCCTAAACAAATCAGCCCCATTCTATGTAACTGATTTCTGTTCTGTTTAAAGTTTGGTTAGCAATATTCATGGACATGTTAGCGTTCTAATTTTAGTTGTAGCAGGTTGCTTTTAGCCCAAAGCTATTTAATTTCCAAAGACATCAGAAATTTGAATTTGAGATAATTCATCAGCCTCTCCTAATATTTCTTTTGAAGGACTAAGTTTGGACTCAGGCAGTTATAAAAAATATTTTCTGAGTTGAATTAAAATTATTACTGACAACATACACTAAGACAGACCAATATTTTATAATACTGGAAAGTATGTATAAACATAAACCACACAAAATTAACCACTATTTCATGTTTGACAATGTTTCCTGTCCATTTTTAACAAACCAATTAAGCCTCATATGTCTTTCTCAGATTTTCAGTGGTCTTAATCTATCAAAAACACCAAATTTAGAGTTTTGATTTTGAAAGGTTTGCAAAAGACTTAAAACATTTGTTCAAGGAAGATTACAAGCCAAAAGATTCTAAAGGAAATACATAGTGAACTGGATCACATGTAAATTCCTTCACAAATTCCCTTTTATGAGCTTCATTTAACCTGCACAGACAGTCTACAAACATTATAAATCTCCTGGGTTGCCCTGCCTATCACTTTCTTAAATAAACACTCTGTTTCAGGACAAAATTTACCACCCGAGATCCCTTTCTTACACAATGCCATTTTCCTTTTTGTCTAATGCAGTGGTTTTCAACCTGTGGGTTGGTGTACCTGAGGAACTGTATTAAAGGGTTGTGGGATTAGGAAGGTTGAGAACCACTGGTCTAAAGTCTCTCAATCTCAAAAACTCACTTTTTTTTTTTCTTTTTAGAGACAGAGTCTCACTTCGTCACCCTTGGTAGGGTGCTGTGGCATCACAGCTCATAGCAACCTCTAGCTTTTGGGCTTAGGTGATTCTCTTGCGTCAGCCTCCCAAGTAGCTGGGACTAAAGGCACCCACCACAATGCCTAGCTATTTTCTTGTTGCAGTTTGGCTGGGGCCGGGTTTGAACCCACCACCCTCAGTATATGGGGCTGCCACCCTCAAAAACCCACTTTTCAGAAATGAGGATAAGAGTTTCAAAGTTCTCCAAAACAGAAGAATTAGAACAGAGTTCCTTTGTGGGATGGTAAAGAAAGCTATTTAAAGACATGATTAGAGATTAGAAGACATGCCAGATTTCTGTAACTGGAAATTTGCCCAAACTGGGGTTTTCTCAGCTAGTTTTTATCAGATTATGATTGACTTTTTCTGGCCAGTACTACCACAGCAGTGATGTTGGGTTTGTACTTGTGAATCAGCACTTGATACTAATTTATCCTGTTACAGTTGATATTAATTTTATTCACTCAGTTACAGTGTTTTTGTTGTGTGTGTGTGTGTATATTCTTGTTTTTTGTTTTGTTTTGTTTTTAGACAGTCTCAAGCTGTCTCCTTGGGTAGAGTGTCATGGCATCACAGCTCACAACAACCTCAAACACCCTGGCTCAAGCGATTCTCTTCCATCAACCTCCAAAGTAGGTGGGACTACAGGTGCCTGCCATAATGCCCAGCTGTTTCTTGTTTGTAGTTGTCATTATTTGACAGGCCCCTGTGGGCTTCGAACCCTTCAGCTCCGGTGTATGTGGCTGGAATCCTACCTACTGAGCTATAGATGCCAAGCCAATTACAGTGTTCATTGACACATATTCCACTGTAAGGTTCAGAATATGTTCTGTATCGTTAATAAGAACTTGGGGAGATTATCAACTAATGTGAACAAATCAAAACACTTATTGAGGAAGCACCCCTTTCTTCTTAGATTCTCTTTCATATGCCTGTCTTTGGATAGTAAAAGTTGTCATCTTTGTTTACCAGTTCAGAAATCAACTGGGGTAAATCCAGTGTCTGCAGTTCACTGCATGTTCTTTCTTTTTTTTTTTTTTGGAGACAGAGCCTCAAGCTGTCACCCTGGGTAGAGAGCCCTGGCAATGCAGCTCACAGCAACTCCAAGTCCTGGGCTCAAATGATTCTTTTTCCTCCAACTCCCAAGTAGCTGAGACTATGGGCACCCGCCACCTTGCCTGGACATTTTTTTGTTGGTTGTAGTTGTCATTGTTGTTTGGCGGGCCCAGGCTGGATTCGAACCTACCAGTTCAGGTGTATGTGGCTGGCACCTTAGCCACTTGAGCTACAGGTGCTGACCTCACTGCATGTTTGCAGTGGGACTGAAGCATGGTCATTCCCGTTGAGCATGTTGGAAATTTAGAAGTGGAATCTTTCCCCATATCATCTGAATAACAATCTGCATTTTTTCAAGATCTCCAGTTCTTCCACATATTAAAAGTTTAGAGTTACCATTTATCTCACCATGACATTGTCATATAAACACATACAGATTATAATGAATGATATAAATAAGGCATAAAATTCTACATGCCTGTATTGGTGGCCTTTTATTTCTGCTGTATGAACCAAAAATGTCTGATGTGTACACCGGTTTTGTGGATTCCATTTCATCCCCTTTCTTCAGTGTTAGACAACACATGAGGGAATATATCACTTCTATACTTATTAGGTAATTGCATTTACTCTTAAAAGTCAGCAGGAGTTCTCTTCACTCTCTTTACTAAAAGTGAAATTCATGGCTTGGTGCTGGTAGCACAGTGTTAAGGAGCCGGTCACATACACCCAGGCTGGTGGGTTTGAACCTAGATTGGGCCAGCTAAACAGCAATGACAACGATAACAAAGAAATAGCTGGGCATTGTGGAGGGCGCCTGTAGTCCCAGTTAGGAGACTGAGGCAAGAAAATTGCTCAAGCCCAAGAGTTTAAGGTTGCTGTGAGCTGTGATGCCATAGCACTTTATGCAGGGTGACACCTTGAGACTCTGTCTCAAAAAAAAAATAAATAATGTGAAATTCTATATGCCCATGTTTTCTTGGTAAATACGTTTGTTTTTCAGGGAGTGTTGACATTCAAGGACGTGTCTATTGAATTCTCTATGGATGAGTGGGCCTGCCTGGACCCTGCTCAGCAACATTTGTATCGGGAAGTCATGTTAGAGACCTACAGACACCTGGTCTTCCTGGGTGAGGACAGCTTATATACACAGTTCCAGGTTTACACTAAACAATTGATATTCTCTCTTTGTAGAAGGTTTTTACTCAGTTTCTTCAATGACTGAGTATCAGGTTCTTGTTTCTATGGAGAACGTTAGGATATCTTGGTAAAGAAAAGAAAAATTGGAATTGTTTTATATTAGTATTAATCTTACCTTTTTTGAGCTGATTTACATCCTTCACTAGATTTTTTTTTTTT
>NW_003852730.1:7751-8893 GCF_000181295.1 Otolemur garnettii
TTGAGCCACAGGCGCCGAGCCATTTATTATTTTTTAATTGTTATTTTCTTACTGATAAAGAGTCTCACTCTCTTGCCTCACACTAGAGTGCCATGACATCAGCCTAGCTCAGAGCAACCTTAAACTACTGGTGTCAAGTGATTTTTTTTATCTCAGTCCTCAAATAGCCGGGACTACAGGTTTCTCTACATTGCCTAGCTAATGTTATTTTTATTTTTTTAGTACAGGGGAGTTCTCATACTTACTCAGGCTAGTCTCAAACTTGTGAGCTGAAGCAATCCTCCCTCCTTGGCTTCCCAGAGTGCTAGGTATACAGCTGAGAGCTACTATGCCTGTTCTTGGTTTTAATTCCAGAAGGACCTTACTTTTCATTGATATTCCTTCTAGATTACAGTGAGAATAAAAGAACATCCTATGGCTTACATGTGACTGTTCTTTTATTGCTTTTAAGGACATGAAATATGTGCGTATTTTTTTTAGTATACCTGTGAATTTTTTTAAAGTATTCTTTAGGCTAGGTGTGGTGGCTCACACTTCTAATCCTCGCTCTCTGGGACCCAAGGTGGGACTATTGCTTGAGCTCCGGAGTGTGAGACCAACCTAAACAAGATTGACACTCCATCTCTACTAAAAAGAGAAAAAATATCCAGTCATCGTAGTGGTTGCGTGTTGTCCCAACTACTGGGGGCTGGTGGTGGGGATGAGGCTGGAGAATTGCATGAACCCAGGAGTTTGAGGCTGCTGTTAGTTAGGCTGATTTTATGACACAGTAACCTGAACAACAGAATGAGACTGTGTCTGAATAAAAGTTTTTCTCTCTTTTCTATTTTTTTGAGACAGAGTCTCAAGCTGTCTCCCTGGATAAAGTGCCATGGCATCACAGCTCACAGCAACGTCACACCCTTGGGCTTAAGTGATTCTCTTGCCTCAGCCTCCCCAGTAGTTGGGACTAAAGGCTCCCGTGACAACACCTGTCTATTTGTTTGTTGTAGTTGTCATTGTTTTTGCTGGCCCAGGCCATGTTCGAACCTGCTGAAACTACCCACTGAGCTACAGGCGTTGCCAAAGTTTCTTATTCTTTTTTTTTTTTTTTTTGAGACAGGAGCCTCAAGCTGTCCCCTTGGGTAGAGTGCCATGGCATC
>NW_003852730.1:9428-15613 GCF_000181295.1 Otolemur garnettii
TTGTTGTTTGGCGGGTCCGGGCTGGGGATTCGAACCCGCCACCTTAGGTGTACGTGGCTGGCGCCTTAGCCGGTTGATCTATAGGTGCCGAGCCTATGCTTTATGTTTTTATAAGATTTCAAGTAAGTTTCTGGGAAGGAATTATAGGGTTTTTAGCAGGACACTAAATCTCCTCTGTAAAAAATAATTTCATTTCTATGTGCACTAATTTGCCAACCATTTTTTTGGAGACAGAGTCTCAATCTGTCACCCTGGTTATGGTGCAGTCGCGTCATAGCTCACAGCAGGCTCCACTTCAGGCTCAGGCGATGCTGCTTCCTCAGTTTTTCTATTTTTAGTAGAGACAGGATTTTGCTTTTGCTAAGGCTGTTCTCAAACTTGTAAGTTCAAAACTATCCATCCACCTCAGCCTCCCACACTCTTAGGATTATAGGCGTGATCCACAGCGCCTGGCCTTTCCCAGCATAGTATGTATATAGGTATCTACTCCCTACAATTCATTTTGGGTGTTCAATGTAGTGTATCATGGCATCATAGCTCACAACCTTAAACATTTCAGATCATGGGATCCCCTTGGCTTCGCCTCCTAAGTATCTGGGAACAGGCGCCCTCCACCACATTTGGCTAGTTTTGCAATTTTTAGTAGAGATGGTGTCTCCCTCTTGCTCAGGGTAGTCCTGAGCTCTTAAGCTCAAGCAGTCTATTTGCCTTGGCCTCCTTGAGGATTAGGATTAGAGGTATGATCTCCCATATCCGACAGCTACATTTTTTTTTTTTTTTTTGAGACAGAGTCTCAGGCTGTCACCTTGGGTAGATTGTTGTGGAATCACAGCTCACAACAACCTCCAACTGCTAGGCTTAGGCAATTCTCTTGCCTTAGCCTCCCAAATAGCTGGGACACAGGTGCCTGACATAACACCCAGCTATTTTTTGCTTGTAGTTGTCATTGTTGTTTGGCAGGTCCGGGCTGGATTCAAACCTACCAGCTCTGGTATATGTGGCTGGCACCTTAGCTGCCTTAGCTATAGGCATCGAGCCTATATTTCTTAATAATATTATGTCATTCAGGAATTTAGAGTAATCCTGAGGATATATTAGTGTCTTTGTTGTTACAATGTAATTCTTATTTTATAACTGTCTCTGGCTTAGAATATGCTTATTCATATACACATACACACACACACACACACACACAGACATGCAGGCAGCAGAATCTCTGCAAGTTGACCACTCAAGGGAGGTGATTAGCATAAGGAACATACATACAGAGGTGATTAGCATACAGAGGTGATTAGCATAAGGAACCGGGGCTGTTGTACCAATACACACATTGGTGTACGCTGGCTTTATGAAAATCAGGTCAAGTTGAGGAGATGGTCAAAGTAGGGAGATGGCTCACTATGCACACAATAAAGTCTATACATATATATGCACACACAAATAGTATGCATATATACACACAGACGCACATATATATACACACACACAAATAACATAAACACACACACACAAAGTGTTAAGGTCTGCAGGCCTGTCTCCATGATTGTGAGTAAACATTTCCCTCCAGGTCTCTGGATGGGTAGCACCACTCCCTCATCATGGCTGGGAGAAGTTAGAGAATTCTTAATGGGACAAACGTGAGCAGGCCACTCTCCAGTCAGTAAACCAGACCAGGGATCCTCTAGTTTGCTAAGTGAATGAGGGTTGGCCTTCTCTGAATGACCCTTCTTAAGGGCATTAGGAGGATTTCACAACCTCCTCCCTGGATTCTAAAGCTCTCATAACATCACTTACTGTGAGATGGCAACTCACTGTATTGCCTAGGCTGGTGTCAAACTATTGGACCTAAGTGATCCTCTCTCCTCAGCCTGTAAGTAGGTGAGATGACAGGTGTGAGTCTGTGTGCTGGGCTCTCACTGAAGCATCTTTCCCTATAGATGGCTCCCTTGGGAGCAATATGAAGACGGGACTTGTATTCTACTGTCTGGCTGGTTTTACTGTCTCTATCTATGTTTTCACATTCCATTTTATTCCGTGTTCAATTTTCTGTAATTTTCGATTTAAATATTCAGAACTATGTGTTAGAACTTTATCTTGTGTAGGAAGTAATTTAGAGAATGAGTAAGAATTCCAGATTTATTAAAAGGCTCACTTGGCTTGGCACCTGTACCACAGTGGATATAGCACCAGCTGCATTCATCGAGGTTGGTGGCTTGTAGCCGAGTCCGTGCCAGCTAAACAACAGTAACAACTGCAACAGGAAAATGGCCGGGCATCCTGGTGGTACCTTAGTCGCAGCTATGTGGGAGTCTGAGGTAAGAGAATCACTTGGTCCCAGGATTTTGAGGTTACTGTGAGCTGTAATGCCACAGCACACTAACTGAGGGCAACATAGAGCAACTCTGTCTCAAAAAAAGTAAATAAATAAAAAATAATAATAAAGAAGGCTTGGTGCCTGTAGCTCAAGTGGCTAAGGCACCAGTCACATACACCAGATTTGGCAGGTTCGAATCCAGCCCGGGCCTGCCAAGCAACAATGACAACTACAACGATAAAAGACAAAAAAATAGCCAGGCATTCTGGGGTGCCTGTAGTCCCAGCTACTTGGGAGGCTGAGTCAAGAGCATTTCTTAAGCCCAGGAGTTGGAGGTTGCTATGATGCCAGAGCACTCTACCCAGGGCAACAGCTTCATGTTCTGTCTAAAAAATAAATAAACAAATAATAGTAGTAAAAATAAACTTAAAAATTTCTGCAAAATTTTTTTCAAAGAAAGTTTATTTTTCTTTTCTTTTTTTTTTTTTTTTGAGACAGAGCCTCAAGCGGTCCCCCTGGGTAGAGTGCTCTGACATCACAGCTCACATCAACCTCCAACTCTTGGGCTCAAGCGAGTCTCCTGCCTCAGCCTCCCAAGTAGCTGAGACCACAGGCACCCACCACAATGCCTGGCTATTTTTTGGTTGCAGCCATCATTGCTGTTTGGCAGGCCCAGGCTGGATTCAAACCCACCACCTTGGGTGTATGTGGCTGGCGCCTTAGCCCCTTGAGCCACAGGCACTGAGCCAGAAAGTTTATTTTTCAAAATAAACTTGAAATTTCTAGTTTACTATGGGCAAACAGAAATCAGCAGGATTGGCATCACTTTCCTTAACCTGTATCTAAATCATATGTTAATTTTGCCTGAATGCTTATTTTAAATAGTATGATTTATCATATTTTATGAAGTTAATATTTTTATTTTATTTATAAATGTTTTTTGATTGTTTCTAAAGGGTGAGTTAAACCTTTTCACTTTTTTTTTTTTTGAGACAGCACCTCAAACTGTCACCCTGGGTAGAGTGTCATGGCATCAGAGCTCTAAGCAACCTCTAACTCCTGGGCTCAAAGGATTCTCCTGCCTCTGCCTCCCAAGTAGCTGGGACTACAGGTGACTGCCACAATGCCCAGCTATTTTTTGGTTGTGTCCATTGTTGTTTGGTGGGCCCAGGCTAGACTCAAACCCACCAGCTCAGGTGTATATGGGTGGCACCTTAGCCGCTTGAGCCATAGGTGCTGAGCCCCTTTTCAGTTTTTGTAAAAATAATAATATATGAATAACATAATAAAAATTATCTTTACTGTTTTCAAATGTTTATTGACATTTTCTGATAAGTATCTCATATTAATAAATCATACATTTTATTGCAGGATGGTGCATGAAATATTCAGTATACTTGCCTTCATCCAGCAAAATGTTAACTAATATTAACAAAAAATACCCGGGCTCAGTGCTTATTATTCAATGGTTAGGGCTCTGGGGCTGGCGGGTTTGAACTTGGCTCAGGTTTGCTAAACAACAAGGATAACTACAACGACAACAACCAAAATAATAGACCAACATTGTGGCAGGCACCTATAGTCCCAGCCACTTGAGAGGGTAAGGCCAAAAAATCCCTTAAGCCCATGAATTTGAGGTTGCTGTGAACTGTGACATAGCATTCTACAGAGGGTGACAAAAGTGAAACTTTGTTTCAAAAAAAAGAAGAAAAAATACCTGCTTTGGTTCAGTCCACAGTCATAATGGAACATTGTAGTTATCTAGAAAAGAGAACTTTTGTGTGAGATGGAGATGAACTGTTTCCAGCAGTAGATTGCTATAGCATCCATCATCCCAGCTTAGAACAACTTCAACGCACGGGTTCAAGCAATCCTGCCTCAGCCTTCCAAACTCCTGGCTATCCTACCGTTCTTTTAGTAGAGATGGGGTCTCACTGTTGCTTAGCCTGGTCTTGAACTCCTGTGGTCCAGCTATCCTCCCGTCTCATCCTCCTAAAATGCTCGGACTGGATGTGTGAGTGACTGCACCCAGCCATGTCTTGGCTTATATGAATAATGCTGTGATGAATGTGAGTGAGGATGTGTATCTTCCCCAATCTGCAGTGTGTAGTTAGGATATATACCCAGATGAGAGATTGCTGGATGAAATCATAGCATTTATTTATTTATTTATTTTTGAGACAGAGTCTCACTATATCCCCCTTGGTAGAGTACCGTGGAGTCACAGCTCAGAGCAACCTCCAACTCTTGGGCTTAAGTAATTCTTTTGCCTCAGCCTCCCAAGTAGCTGGGACTACAGGCCCCCGCCAAAATGCCAGGCTATTATTTTGTTGTAGTTGTCATTGTTGTTGGCAGGCCCTGGCCGGGTTTGACCCCACCAGTCCTGGTGCATGTGGCCGGTGCCCCAGCCGCTGAGGTAAAGGCACAGAGCCAAATAATAACTTTAAATTTTAGTTTTCTGAGAAACTTTCAATGATTTTAATAGAGTCTGCAACATTTTTCTTCATCAATCTTGCTAAAAGGTTCTAATTTCTGTGTATCCTTGACACATTTTTTAGGGTTCACTATGAGTATGATGTAACATTTCATTGTGATTTTGCTTCACATTTCCCTAAGAATTAGGACTTCAGACAACCTTTGAAATGCTCGTTGGCCATTTATAGTTCTTTGAAAAGTGTTAGTGAGCTCCTGCCATCTACCTGGTTCTGTCCCCTAGAATGTTAGGATTACAGACATGAGCCACTGCTCCAGGCCTCTTTTTAATTTTTCTTTTTTTTCTTTAGAGACAGAGTCTCATTTTATCAGCCTCAGTAGAGTGCCTGTGGTGTCCCAGCTTACAGCAACCTTCAACTCCTGGGCTAAGGCGATTCTCTTGCCTCAGCCTCTGGAGTATCTGAGAAGACAGGCCCCGGCCACAGGGCCTGAGTATTTTTTGTTTCTAGTTTGGCTGGGGCTGGGTTTGAATCCACCACTCTCAGTACGTGGGGCCAGTGTCCTACTCATTGAGCCACAGGCGTGCCCCTCTTTTTAAATTTTTAAAGTACCTCACCTCACCTTAATCAATTTTGTTTGTACTTGTTACCTATACATAGTGTACCAGAATTTGCCAGACATACATGGATAAGGAAAATGGGAAATTGTAGCTAAATCTACCATTATTTACAAAATATTCATTACAAGATTTTCCATCATATTTTTCTGTGCAAAAATAAAGAGATTCATGTTCTAAAATACAATATCACTTTTTTATCTCTGAGTCACTTTGGGACACTATTTTCATTATAATTTTGCATAACATTATTCAACTCTGTATACTTTAAGACATTGAGAACACAAATTAAATATAAATCAACCTCGTGTCTAGTGGGAATTTCATTCTCTTTCTGTCCATTTGCCTACATGTTTCTTATATTTGGTTTAGGAATAGTACATTTTCTCTTGGTTGCTGGCCAATGGTTATTTTATCCTGTAGGTGCATATGTATAAAACTCTTTGTGAGTGGGGGGAACACAGTCTCACTTTGAAACCCTCGGTAGAGTGGCATGGTATTATAGCTCACAGCAACATCAAACTCTTGGGTTCAAATGATTCTTTTCCCTGTCTCCCCTGTTGCTGGGACTACAGGTATCCACTACAATGCCCATCTATTTTTTTTGATGATGGGTCTTGCTCTGGCTTAGACTGGTCTTGAACTCCTGAGCTCAGGCTATGTACTTGCCTCGGTCTCCCAGAGTGCTGGATTGTAGCCATGAACCACTGCCCCGGGCCTACTAAAACTGTCTTCAGTATAACTCATATTTACTGGTGAATAGATATTATGTTTGTGTGAATTATTTGTGTAATTTAAAGATAATTTTTTTTTTTTTTTTTT
>NW_003852730.1:15808-19425 GCF_000181295.1 Otolemur garnettii
TGTTTGGCGGGTCTGGGCTGGGGATTCAAACCCGCCACCTTAGGTGTACGTGGCTGGCGCCTTAGCTGGTTGAGCTATAGGCGCTGAGCCAATTTAAAGATAATTTTTGAAAGGCCATTTCATTTACCATAAAGTTAGCATTTGTCTTTATTAGGGATGTTAGATTTCCTGATTTTTAGAAGCTGAGTAATACTCTGTCATTTTTATATCTTAACTTATATTTCACCATTTGTTTCTTGACGCTATGGGGATTTCTTTCACCAAATGGATTATGTGAATAATGCTGCAATAACTATGTGTGCAGATAGCTCTTTATTAGAGCATGTACGTGACGGTTGTATATCTTTCCTACATTTTTTTCAGTATGCATTTTATATATATTCAAAATAACAATGAGTTATAGTTTTCTAACCAATAAGCCCTTATATTATTATTTCATACTCTTTACCTTTGTTTTTTTTGAGACAGAGTCTCAAGCTGTCCCCCTGGGTAGAGTACTGTGGCATCACAGCTCACAGCAACCTCTAACTCCTGGGCTCAAACGAGTCTCCTGCCTCAGCCTCCCAAGTAACTGGGACCATAGGTGCCCACCACAATGTCCAGCTATTTTTTGGTTGCAGCCATCATTGTTGTTTGGCAGGCCCCGGCTGGATTCGAACCTGCCACCTTAGGTGTATGTGGCTGGTGCCTTAGCCACTTGAGCCACAGGTGCTGAGCCCATACTCTTTACGTTTCATGACTACTTTGACTTAAAACATATTTTTCGAAATAAGACATGTTTTGCCTCAAAATATATTGTCTATGGCTTGGTGCTTCTGCCATATGTCTATAATGCTATCAATCTGGGAGGCTGAGACAAGAGGATGTCTTGAGCTCAGGAGTTGGAGACCAGCCGAAAAAAGGGCAACATCTCATGTCTACTAGAAATAGAAGATAAAAATTACCTGACTCAGAAGGCTGATTCAGGAGGATTGCTTGAACCTAGAAGTTTCAGGTTGCTGTCAGCTAGGCTGATGCTGTGCACTCTGGCCTGGGCCATAGGGGGAGACTCTGATTTTAACACATGTGTGTATTTATATACAGATAGACACGTACACACATTTTTGTACATATCTCCTTATGATATCTCCCTTGCTCTCATTTGATTAATATTTGAATTAAATATCTTTCTTGTTCTTTTCTTTTTGAGTGCTGTGTCATCATACCTCACAGCAGCTTCCCAATTTGTGTTCAAGGGATCCTCTTGCCTCAGCTTTTCTATTCTTAGTAGAGACAGGATCTCTCTTTTGCTGAAGCTGGTCTCGAACTCACGAGCTCAAGGTAGCCACCGATCTTGGCCTCCCAGAGTGCTGGGATGACAGCCATGAGCCACTGCACCCGGCCAAATACCTTTCTGTCCTGTCATTTTTGTATTCCATGTTTGTCATTACATGTAAGACAAGTATCAAATATAGAGTTGGATTTTGATTTTTTTATTTTTAAATCCCTATCTTTACTCATTTTATTTTATTTTATTTTAGACAGAGTCTCACTTTGTTTCCCCCAGTATAGGGCCATGGCATCATAGCTCAAAGCAACCTTAACTTCCTGGGCTGAAGTGATCCTTTTGCCTCAGCCTCTGGAGCTGCTTGTACTACAGGCAGTAGCCAGAACACCCAGATGTTTTACTACAGACAGGGTCTCTCTCACTTGTTTAGGCCGGTCTTGAACCTGGGAGGTCGAGAAATCCACCCACCTTGGACCCTAAGAGTCCTGGGATTGAAGGCGTGAGCCACCGTGCCTGGCCCCCTATTTTTATTTAATGTCTGTCATTTCGTTGTGAAGTTTAGTCCATAAATTTGTATGTATTTTTTTTTTTTTTGAAACCGAGTCTCAAGCTGTCACCCTGAGTGCAATGCCATGGTATCATCATAGCTCACTGCAACCTTCAACTCTTAGTTTCAAGTGATTTCTTGCCTCAGTTTTTCTATTTTTAGTAGAGACAGAGTCTCAATTTTGCTCAGGCTGATTTGGAACTCAGGGGCTCAAGCAATCCACCTACCTCAGCCTGTAAGAGTGCTAGGATTACATGCATGAGCCACCTCACCCAGACATGTGTACATAGTTTTTGAAAGAGAAGAAATGACTGTGAATTATTTATGTATTGAAAGAGAAAGCCTTACTGTTGACAACTTTTTTTACCATCTTTACTGGATTTTGTTATTTTTGTCAACAATCACATCTTGTTATATTGTAAATATAGACCCATTACCAGAGGTTTATTGCACACTTTCTTTTTTTTTTTTTTTGGAGACAGTCTCACTATGTCACCTTGTGTAATTTGCTCTGATGTCATAGCTCACAGCAACGTCAAACTCTTGTGCTCAAGCGATCTTCTTGCCTCAGATTTTCTATTTTTACTACTGATGGTGTCTTGCTCTTGCTCAGGCTGCTCGCAAACCTGTGACCTCAAGCAATCCACCCCGCTTGGCCTTCCTGAGTGCTAGGATTACAGACGTGAGCCACCTCACCCTGCCAGCATCTATATATCTTGATCAATATTTCTTTCTCTTCACAGTTTTGATGGATATCGTGTATGGGCTTTCAAGTTTTTCTTTTTTTGGCTCTTTGACTATATCGCCTACTCTTTTTTTGATGTGGAAGGTTCATGTTGATTAATCCGCTAATAATCTGATAAGAGCATCCTTAGCAATAACACATCTGTTTTATCTTGCTGCTTTCAAGATTCTCTCTTGTGTGTGACTTCCTTTTTTTTTTTTTTGAGACAGAGTCTCACTTTATTGCCCTCAGGAGAGTGCTATGGTGTCACACATCACAGCAACCTCCAACTCCTGGGCTTAGGTGATTCTCTTGCCTTAGCTTCCCAAGTAGCTGGGACTACAGGCACCCACCACAACACCTAGCTATTATTTTGTTGCAGTTTGACCCTGGCCAGGCTTGAATCTGTCACCCTCGGTATATGGGGCCGGCACCCTACTCACTGAGCCACATGTGTTGCCCTTCCTCTCTCTTTTTATGGAAGTCTTTGTTTCTCCTAGCTTTCTATAAAAAAAGATACTTTCTATCTTTTTACTTACGTTTGAGACTGCTCAGTCATTTCCATTGTGTTTGGTACCTTCATTTTTCTGATTTTACTTAGTTATCTGTATCATTTCTATTTGATGCATTTAGCATAATTGAGATAAAGTTTTTGGGTATTTTAGACGTCTCTATTTCTTATAGTTAATTCCAGTTTGGATTTTGTGTTTTGTTTTGTTTCATTCTGGAGGGAAACCATACAAATATGAAGAATGTGGCAAAGCCTTTTTAAGGCACTCATATCTCTCTAGACATCAAAGGATTCATTCAGGAGAGAAACCCTACAAATGTGAAGAATGTCCCAAAGCCTTTAACCAGTATTCAAACCTTTCTGAACATCAAAGAATTCTCTCTGGAGAGAAACCCTACAAATGTGAAGAGTGTGGCAAAGCTTTTACCCAGGACACAGGCCTTTTTCTGCATCAAAGAATTCATTCTGGAGAGAAACCCTACAAATGTCAAGAATGTGGCAAAACCTTTACCCTGCACTCAGGCCTTTCTAGACATCAAAGAATTCACTCTGGAGAGAAACCCTACAA
>NW_003852730.1:19445-28125 GCF_000181295.1 Otolemur garnettii
TGTCAAGAATGTGGCAAAACCTTTACCCTGCACTCAGGCCTTTCTAGACATCAAAGAATTCACTCTGGAGAGAAACCCTACAAATGTCAAGAATGTGGAAAAGCCTTTGCCCGGTACACAGGCTTTTCTGTACATCAAAGAATGCACTCTGGAGAGAAACCCTACAAATGTGAAGACTGTGGCAAAGCCTTTATTGATAGTGCAACCCTTACTAGACATCAAAGAATTCACTCTGGAGAGAAACCCTACAAATGTGAAGAGTGTGGCAAAGCCTTTAACCAGCATGCACACCTTTCTATACATCAAAAAATTCACTCTGGAGAGAAACCCTACCAATGTCAAGAATGTGACAAAGCCTTTACCCTGCGCTCAGGCCTTTCTAGACATGAAAGAATTCACTCTGGAGAGAAGTCCTACATGTGTCAAGAATGTGGCAAAACCTTTACCCAGTGCTCAGGCCTTTCTGCACATAAAAGAATTCACTCTGGAAAGAAACCCTACAAATGTCAAGAATGTGGCAAAGCCTTTAACCAGCACTCAGGCCTTTTTCTACATCAAAGAATTCACTCTGGAGAGAAACCCTACAACTGTCAAGAATGTGGCAAAGCCTTTAATGTCAGTTCATCTCTTACTCAACATAAAAGAATTCACTCTGGAGAGAAACCCTACAAATGTCAAGAATGTGGAAAAGCCTTTACCCAGTACACAGGCCTTTTTCTACATAAAAGAATGCACTCTGGAGAGAAACCCTACAAATGTGAAGACTGTGGCAAAGCCTTTATTGATAGTGTAACCCTTACTAGACATCAAAGAATTCACTATGGAGAGAAACCCTACAAATGTCAAGAATGTGGCAAAGCCTTTAATTTCAGTTCATCTCTTACTCAACATCAAAGAATTCACTCTGGAGAGAAACCCTACAAATGTCAAGAATGTGGAAAAGCCTTTAACCAGCACAGATACCTTACTAGACATGAAAGAATTCATTCTGGAGAGAAACCCTACAAATGTCAAGAATGTGGCAAAGTCTTTACCCAGAACTCAGGCCTTTCAGCACATCAAAGAATTCACTCTGGAGAGAAACCCTACAAATGTCAAGAATGTGGCAAAGACTTTAAGCAGTGCTCAGGCCTTTCTGTACATCAAAGAATTCACTCTGGAGAGAAACCCTACAAATGTCAAGAATGTGGCAAAACCTTTACCCTGTACTCAGGCCTTTCTGTACATCAAAGAATTCACTCTGGAGTGAAACCCTACAAATGTCAAGAATGTGGCAAAGCCTTTACCCAGCGCTCAGGCCTTTCTAGACATCAAAGAATTCACTCTGGAGAGAAACCCTACTAATGTCAAGAATGTGGAAAAGCCTTTAACCAGCACAGATACCTTACTAGACATGAAAGAATTCATTCTGGAGAGAAACTCTACAAATGTCAAGAATGTGGCAAAGTCTTTACCCATAACTCAGACCTTTCTGCACATCAAAGAATTCACTCTGGAGAGAAACCCTACAAATGTCAAGAATGTGGCAAAGCCTTTATCCAGTACTCAGGCCTTTCTGCACATAAAAGAATTCACTATGTAGAGAAACCCTACAAATGTCAAGATTGTGGCAAAACTTTTCTATTTCTTTTTTATTTTGTTTAATTTTCTTTGCCTTTTTTTGCTGGGGCTGTGTTTGAACCCACCACCTTCAGCATATGGGGCTGTTGCCCTACTCCTTTGCACCACCAGTGGCAAAACAGCCAGTACTCAAGCCTTTCTGTACATAAAAGATTTGCTCTAGAGAGCAACCCTACAAATGTCAAGAATGTGACAAAACCTTTACTCAGCACTCACACTTTTCTGAACAGCAAAGAATTCACTATGGCCAGAAACTTGTCATGAATGTGGCAAAACCTTTAATTCATTTGTGAACCTTCTAGACATTTATGAATTTATTCTGGAAAGAAACCTTATAAATATGGATTTTGGGCAAACTCTAATTTACATTCAATTGTCACTGCACATAGAAGAAATCACAAAGGAGAGAAATGCTCCATATGGAGACTGTGGCAGTGCCTTTACCTGGTGTTTATAATATAGTAAGCAGAAAATAATTCTTTTTTTTTTTTTTGAGACGGAGCCTCAAGCTGTCCCCCTGGGTAGAGTGCCATGGCATCACAGCTCACAGCAACCTCCAACTCCTGGGCTCAAGTGAGTCTCCTGCCTCAGCCTCCCAAGTAGCTGGGACTACAGGCACCCGCCACAACGCCTGGCCATTTTTTGGTTGCAGCCATCATTGTTGTTTGGCGGGCCCAGGCTGGGGATTCGAACCCGCCACCTGAGGTGTATGTGGCTGGTGCCTTAGCCACTTGAGCCACAGGCGCCAAGCCACAGAAAATAATTCAAACCGGAGAGAAATCCTACCAATGTGAACAGTGTGGCAATGACTTTAACCAGAGCTCAAACCTTACTACATATAAGAACATTCATATTGGAGAGAAATCTTACAAATGTGAATAATGTGGTGAAGGTTTTCAGGGGCCCTCAGTTTTATTAGACATAAGAGAAATCATAGCAGAGAAAACTGGTAACAATGTGAAGTTGTGGCAAAGCCTCATTGCAGTAGGCATTGTTTCCTGTACACAACAGAATTCTATTTGAAGAAAAACTCAAGAAATGTGAAGAGATTGACTGCTGTTTAACTAATCCTTAAACCATTGTATCAATAAAAAATTTATAACACAGAAATTACCTACAAATGAGAAGTGTCAAATCCTATAACCACTACTCATTTTAGTACATAACAGAATTCATAGAGACATACTACCTATGTTGAGACTGTGACAATATCAGGGCATGCCTGTGGCTCAGTGAGTGAGGCTGATTGATGATGTCTTTGTTTAGCCCTTTTGATGCTTTTCAACTGCCCTAACCCATTGTTTGGATGAAGTCTCCTCTTCAGGCTAGAGACCTAAATCTTTTAAATCCACAGGCCTCCTTTCTCATGTCTTGATGGAGAAAAGACTTAACTAGGATGCAATTTTATTTCAAACTAGAAAAAAGAAGAAGCAAAAAGGATCCAAAATGTAGAAGTGAAATGTGAAGAAAGTCACAACTGTGAAAATCAATGTGTCATAAGGAACTTTAAAGGGTAAGGGAATAATTTTGTCTAGGGAAAAAACCAATATAGCAATGTTTGTCCTAAAATAAGTCATGGTTTAATCAGAAAAATTTGGAACAAACACAGGGCTTCAACATGTCAAAAATAGTCTATGTGAAGCATGATATTTGCAAAGGTGGATTTATCAACAGTTTATATGTCAACAGGTTGGTCTACTTGAAAGGGAATCTCTAATTAAAACAACAAAGTGAGCTGGGGACCATGGCTCAGGCCTGTAATTCTGCCACTCTGGGAGGCAAAGTTGGCTGGATTGCTTGAACTTATGAATTCCAGACCAGCCTGAACACAACTCAGACCCCATCTCTAATAATAGAAACCCTGAGGCAAGAGGATCTCTTGAGCCTAGGAGTTGGAGGTGGTGTGAACTATGATGCCACAAGGGTGACAGCTTGAGATTCTGTGTCAAAGAAAAATTAAAAAATAATACCACAAAGTGTTCTTTTTGTTATGAGACCTTTTTAAAAACCTCTTCGGATTGCTATGTATATATTGAAACTGGTGAATAAATTGCATCAAAGTATTCAGCATCAATCTTATACTATGGAGTGAAGATAAATCTTCCTCACTGTATGTTCTTCTGCCTGCCTATAGCTTTATTGATTAGTCATGGGTGTTGAGATCAAGATTATTAAGCTGTTATCTCTACTCAAGGTTATCAGTTACTCCTTTGAAAACAAAGGAAGAAAAAAAGGGAGCCACCTTTACCCTTCAAAATCTCACTCTTTTTCTCCACTGCCTGACATTTTCACTCCTTCCTCTGTGTCTTTAATTCACTCATCACACCTCTTGGATTTTTGTTGCTAAGCTAAGATGACAGAACATGTACATGTAACTTCTGCCACACTGGAACAACAACATATTTTTTCTTTCACAAATGTGTACTCTGGCCACACTGCACCCTTTTTGGTTGTGGGACAAACTGGGGACTCCATGCCATTATTGCTGCCCTTTTTGAGTTGTGACATTCTCAATTAAATACGGTGCTTGGACTAGATGTTTCACCTAGTGCATCACTGTGGTCTTTAATAAACCTACAGCCTTGCTCTTCTGTTGGCTTTATGAAAGCTCATTAGCCACCCCTCAACTGGAGGCAAATGGTCTGTGATAAACCTCTTTATAGACTCCCTGAGAAAGATCCAGAAAGACACTGCAGACTTCTCTCAGGTTGAATCCATGGGCAGCTCTGTCACTGTGGTCACTGGTAAAAATCAGAGCAGACAGGGGTGTCATCTGAGCAAGAGGACTGGGTGAGGCAAGGACTTAAACAGAGGTGCCCAATCACAGTAGGTTTAAAACTCAGTTTTGGAGGGTAGAAGTGGTTAGATCCTTGGTAATGGATGCCCCCTGCACCTGGAATCTAACATTGGGATTCCAGGTGTGAAAATGAAGGGCCCTGGAGAACTCTGGCCACCTGAGATGGGCACTGCATTGTCCACAGGTATTAGTTCATCAGTGACAATGATGCCTTTCTGGACAGCAACAATTTGCCTCAGTGTCTTTAGGGAGGCCTTGTCTAATGGATAGTCTACCATCTCTTCTCTACCTGTGGAAAGCTGTGGGTCAAGACATTCTAACAAATGCCAGGGCTGCATATTTAGTGCTTTATACTGCACTCTCTCCTATGACTAAACAACCTGGCTCTGTAGCAGGAGTGACAGGACAGCCGGAACACAAATTCTTTCTTAAGCTCTTACTTGCTGGATTGGAGGAAAAGAGATGCCTCACTGGTTACTTCAGATGCTTGATTTCCTTGTTGTCTTGCTGGGGAGAGTCTTGTCTAATTTATGTACTCAGATTACCTTCAGTCAAGAAAACAGTAGCCTTCCAATGAAGGTACATCAGGAACATGTCTGGTAGGTTCTACTCCAGCATCTGGAGGATGAGGACAAATGGTCAGAAGAAATCAACATCCAGGTAAATTTCTCTGGGAAGAGGATACCTCTAAGAAAGCCCTCACGATCGCCTCAGTTGAGGCTCAATTAAAATCAGAACCTTAACCACCACAAAAAAGTCCATACTTTTTGAAGCATGAAGCAATAATAGACCTGGCCCCTTTGCTTGACAACTTCACGAGATGTGGAGCTATAAGGCTCTGTGAATCTTTATATAAAGCTCCTATTTTTTATTTTTTTATTTTTGGTGGGAGACAGAGTCTCACTTAGTAACCCTCAGTAGAGTGCCGTAGCATCACAGCTCACATCAACATCAAACTATTGGACTCAATCAATTTTCTTAGCTCAGTCTCCCACGTAGCTGGGACTACTGGTGCCAGCCACATACCAAGCTATTTTTTAGAGATGCGGTCTAGCTCTGGCTTAGGACAATTTTGAACCTGTGAGCTCAGATAATCTATCCACCTGGGCCTCCCAAGTGCTGGGATGACAGGTGTGAGCCACCATACCAGATGAACACCCCTATTCTTTTCATTGAAAAACATGGACGGCGATGCCTGTGGCTCAGTGGGTAGGGTGCCAGCCCCAAATTCCGAGGGTGGTAGGTTCAAACATGGCCCTAGCCAGGTAAAACAGCAGTGACAAACTATAACAAAAAGTAGTTGGGCATTGTGATGGGTGCCTATAGTCCCAGCTACTCAGGAGGCTCAGGCAAGAGCATAGGTTAAGCCCAAGAGTTTAAGGTTGCTGTGAGCTATGATGATCCGGCATTCTACTGAGGGTGACAAAGTGAGACTGTCTCAAATAAAAGTTTCTCAGGGGCACATGACAACAAGGTATGTGAAAGTGCCAGTGAGAAGGAGAAGACACAGCAAGCAAACTGCATGATGGAAAGTCACAGGTTCTAACTTCACTCTGTCTATAAATACCACTGAGTGTTTTTCATCTTCTGTAGTAGTAACATATACAAATGTTTTCCACCTGAATGGTCAGGACGCTGTAGACTTAGTTATCTGACACCCTCTGTTACCAAGTACTCCACTGTAAATGCCAATCGAATTACAAACTTGGCCTCTTTTGTTCATGAGGTTGTACTTCACAGACATGCAAAACGTGACATTATAAGAAATCCCCTTGTATATGTAGGGATCATGGCAAAACCTGCGTTTTTCCTTTGGTTGCTTCATTCAAAGTTTAACTCATGGTAATTTAAAATTTTAAACTACTCAATGGTAGTTTAAAATTTTTTGTGTGTGTGTTTTTGAAATTGTGGTAGATTAATAATAAAGAAAGGTTGAGTGGGGCACCAGCCACATATAATGAGGCTGGCGGGTTCGAACCCAGCCCAGGCCAGCTAAAACAACAATGGCAAAAAAAAAAAAAGCTGCCATTATGGGAGGTGCCTGTAGTCCCCACTACTTGGATGGCTGAGGGAAGAGAATCGCTTGAACCCAAGGGTTGGAGGTGACTGTGAGGTGTGACGCAATGGCACTCTACCCAGGGAGACAGCTTGAGATTCTGTCTAAATAAATAAATAAGAAAAAGGTTTAATTCTAAATACCATGTGTATGGGTGGAAGCACATGAATGATTACCCATAGATTCGGTGATGATCAGAGACTTTTATAGATGCCTTTTGGAAGAGGGAGGGAGAATATGGAAAGTGTAGGTGCAACAAGTGGTTGTTAGGGCAGAGTGTGGCAGTCATGGCAGTCATGGCAGGCAGAATTCATGCCCATTTTATTCCAAAAGAAAAACTAAAGCTCAGAGAATCAGAGCATTGCTGAAGCTGGAAGTAGAATTTCAGGCTTCAACTCCAATGTCTTCTCTGAAAGGAGAAGGTTGGAAACAGTTTTATCTGTAGATTAACCTCAGAGACAGGTATCCTGCTTCAAATGACCTTGTGGCCAGAACTATTAGATGTAACAAGGAATTCAGCAGCTCCATTTGATTCCCAATGAGGTTACTCAGATTATATGTAGATATTAAAAAGGCCTCTTCCAATGCTTCATGGTCATGACTGCCCTTTATAATTTGTTTGTTTGTTTGTTTGTTTGTTTTTTGAGACAAGAGTCTCACTTTATTGTGCTTGGTAGAGTGCTCCTGCATCACAGCTCACAGCAACCTCCAACTCCTGGGCTTAAGCGATTCTTTTGCCTTAGCCTCCCAAGGACCTGGGACTATATGTACCAGTCATAATGCCCGGCTATTTTTTTATTGTTTGGCTGGGACTGGGTTTGAACCTGCCACCCTTGGTATATGGGGCCAGCGCCCTATCCACTGAGCCACAGGCGCTGCCCCTTCCCTGGCCTTTAATTTAATATAATATTCTTTATACCAAGTGTTAGGCCTAAGTGGGCCTGGGCTAAAGCAAATAAGTGTCAGGCCTAGGCTATAATGGAAAAATACCGGTTAATTCCTGGCGCATTTCCAGATTGCAAGTTTTCAGAAAAGAAATAAGTCTAATTCACCCTCAAGATAAATGAGAAAGTACTAATTGTTTTCTTCTAGTTCATTCCCAGTTCTTTGCTTGACTAACTCATTGGGAAATGAACCAACTGTTCTTGGATCGACCCTTAAACAATACCAGGTGGAGAAAATACTGAGACAAAAATGTATGAAACTAATATGTGTACAGGGTGTATGACATATAACTAACCCCGAAATTCTGTACAGTGCTTGCTTGCTGTCCTACCCAGATGCACCTGGACAGCCTGCGTGCCAACCAGGATGCAGACCAAGCCTTAGAAACCCAACCCCTTAAACACTCGGGGCTGCTCTCAGAAACACCATGTTGGGACATGGAGGCAGTCGCCAAGCAGCTCTTCAATAAAGGGACTCTGGTATGAGTTCAACTTGTTTGGCAGTGTGGTCTTTGTGGAACTCCTGGGCACAATACAAGGAGTCACATTTTGGGGTGAAATTTACTTCACTCCTTCATTTCCCTCAACTGGAATTTCCCTAGAAGTTTCACACATTAAGAGCTGAGTTGGCACCCGAGGAGAAAGAGGGTGGGTTAGTAGTAAAGTCATAAGATGTTTGAAAAGAGCTACAAGAACATAAATTAGGATGAGAATAAATAAGCAGAAAAGAACAGATCTGAGCACATTTCCCCACAGCCCATTAAACTAGTCTCTCATTGCTGGGAATAGGTCAGTCCAATGGAATGGTTTCATTAATTTGGTGAGGAATTTTTATCTTGTCCTTTAAAAGATGTAGATAAATCTTTATTTGCCCTGACCGATTTACGTAAATACAGCATTTTTCTCCAATAACAGTATAAGCTATTCCATGTTGAGTTGTCAAAGCATCTAGGATGCATTGGTTTTGAATTACAATAGGTGCCAGACTATTAAGGTCTGGTTGAAGTGTTCCCAATATTTGCATAGTGATGTTGAGCTCTTGTTCTATTACTATGGAGAGATTCATGACAGCTCTTTTAATTTTTTTTAATAGAAAACACAGGGTTATACTTAGCACTTTTTCTATGCAATGTCAAGACAGTCATGGCAGGCAGAATTCATGCCCATTTTATTCCAAAAGAAAAACTAAAGCTCAGAGAATCAGAGCATTGCTGAAGCTGGAAGTAGAATTCCAGGCTATGAACTCCAGTGTCTTCTCTGAAA
>NW_003852730.1:28329-29665 GCF_000181295.1 Otolemur garnettii
TTTTTGGTTGCAGCCGTCATTGTTGTTTGGCGGGTCCAGGCTGGGGATTCGAACCCGCCACCTTAGGTGTATGTGGCTGGCACCTTAGCCGGTTGAGCTATAGGCGCTGAGCCAAACATATCTTTTAAAATCCTAGTTTCCCAAAACAAAAAACCTAAATGGTCACATCTTTTGTAGATAAAGACTTATTATTTACCTAATACATTTAACCACTTCCTATAAAGTTTCTTGTCTGAAGGAGACTGGCAGCATTACTATTTATAGTGATACTGCTAATTAACCTTCAACTATTTGTATAGCACGTGAGAAATAACACTGCTCACATACAGAGAAAGCAGGTCAATGAAATGTGCACTGCTCTTTCAATTTTTTTGCTCTTTTTTTTTTGGTCGGGGCCAGGTTTGAACCCGCCACCTCTGGTATATGGGGCCAGCACCCTACTCCTTTGAGCTATAGGCACCGCTGCGCTTTTAATTTTTTAAGTTGCAATGTTGGGGAAAGGATTTTGATCATTCAAAAGAACTTTCAATTATTATATAGAAGGGGATTTCTTATAATGGTGCATTTTGTATGTTTATAAGGTACTACCTTATGAACAAAAATAGCCCAAGTTTGTAATTTGACTGGCATTTAAGTGGAGAACTTGGTAACAGACAGTGTCAGACAACCAAGTCCATAGCATCTTGAGCATTGGGGTGGGAACCATTTTTATACTTTATTACCTCACAAGATAAAAAGAGCAGAGTTATAGACAGAGTCAGGTTAGAACTTGGGACCTTCCAGCCTGGAGTTTGCTGTGTCTTCTCCTCTTCACTGGCACTTTCACACATCTGGTTGTCATGTGTCTCTGAGCAAAGATAGTTCTTGACTTTTCACAGAAGTTTTTCTATGTTCAGTTGTCTTTTTATCAGTTGGGGCAGTATGTTTTTTCTTCTTTGGCTGTGGATACTACATGACACGTCTATTTTCCAGATTGGTTTCACCAGGCACTCATATTAGCAGAAATAAAAATAAATTCAAGTTCATTATATGATCGAGATGTTGGAATAACCAGCAATCAGAGTGAGTAGTTAGTGTGGCCAGAGTTTGAAAAACTGGTGTAAACTGTGGTTCAGTGAGTAGGGCGCTGGCCCCATATACCAAGGGTGGTGAGTTCAAACCTGGCCCTGGCCAAACTGCAACAAAAAAAAATAGCCGGGCACTGTGGCGGATACCTGTAATCCCAGCTACTCGGGAGGCTGAGGGCAAGAGAATCGCCTAAGCCCAAGAGCTGAAGGTAGCTGTGAGCTATGATGCTACAGCACTGTACTGAGAGTGACAAAGTGAGATTCTGTCT
>NW_003852730.1:30819-34780 GCF_000181295.1 Otolemur garnettii
CTCCAACTCCTGGGCTCAAGCGAGTCTCCTGCCTCAGCCTCCCAAGTAGCTGGGACCACAGGCACCCGCCACAATTCCCGGCTGTTTTTTGGTTGCAGCCTTCATTGTTTGGTGGGTTCGGGCTGGATTCGAACCCACCACCTTAGGTGTATGTGGCTGGCGCCTTAGCCACTTGAGCCACAGGCACTGAGCCTCATATATCTTTTTCTTAATCTTCCCTCATTTGCACATATTTCCATATGTTGGAAGCTAAGTACAAGTCAAAAAGTTAAAAGAAAAGGGGACAAGAGAGTCTGCATAGCTTAACATGCAAGTCATCTCATATTATAGATTTAATAGGTTTTATAAAGAATTTTTATTCATTGACTTTTTTTTTGTTTTGTTTTGTTTTGTTTTTTGAGACAGAATTTCCAGCTGTCACCCTGGGTAGTTTGTTATAGTTTAAAGCAACCTCCAGCTCTTTGGCTCCAGCAATCCCATTGCCTTAGTTTTTCTATTTTTAGTAGGGGTGGGTCTTGCTGTTGCACAGGCCTGGTTGCTAACTCACGAGTTCAAGGAATCCAGCCACCTTGCCTTCCCAGAGGGCTAGGATTACAGGCATCAGCCAGCGCACCTGGCCTTCGTTGGCTTTTAAATATTACTTTTAAAAAAAAATTCAGACTTTATCTTTTATTTTATTTTTTTATACAGAGTCTCACTATGTCACCTTCAGTAGAGAGCAGTGGGGTCACAGCTCACAGGAACCTCAAATTCTTGGGCCGAAACAATTGTCTTGCCTCAACTTCCCAAGTAAACAGAAATTTTTGCAAATTTCTGAAAGTTGGAATTTACATTTTATGAAGTATATTTAACCACTATGTATTTGGTTTTTCTTTTCTTTTCTTTTCTTTTTTTTTTTGAGACAGAGCCTCAAGCTGTCCCCCTTGGTAGAATGCTGTGGCATCACAGCTCACAGCAACCTCCAACTCCTGGGCTCAAGCAAGTCTCTTGCCTCTGCCTCCCAAGTAGCTGGGACCACAACACCTGGCTATTTTTTTTTTTTTTTTCAGTTACAGCCATCATTGTTATTTGGTGGGCCGGGCTGGATTTGAACCTGCCACCTTAGGTGTATGTGGCTGGCACCTTAGCCACTTGAGCCATAGGCGCTGAGCCTGTTTGGTTTTTCTTAATGCAGATATTTGAAGCTTTTAACTAAATTTGATTTAATTTAATTTTATTTTAGACGTATTTTAGTTTCTGTTACTGTTTAAGACAGGATTAAAATTTCTGTTGAAAAAAAAACTTAAAGAGTTTAAAACATAAATCTGTGGTATCTTTGAATCTGGGACAGAACTTACCAAAAAGCTGAAGTTGGAGTGAGACAGTGAACAGGTTGTCAGGTTCCTGACTGGGACTATTGGTGCTTGTGCTCTGTTTGTTTCTGGGAGTTTTGGGGTGTTCTATTTCAGAATCCACTTTTGATAAAAATTAAATGAAACAGAGCTTAATTGAGCTAAGAGTATTTTGCAAACTGGTCAGTTGAATAAGAAGTAGTTTGGAGAGACTCTAATATTGAGAAGATGCATGGACAGAAAAGAGAAAGTGAGGTATAAAAACAGTTGGATTGGCTAAAGCTCAGCATTTGTCTCACTTAAATACAGTTTGAGTCAGCAGGTTGTTTTTGATTGGTTAACATTCTATGATCCACAGAGAAAGAGTAGAAAGGAGTGAAGATGAATAGAGTAAACTTCACTGAGGACAAACAGGTGATTGTTTTATCTTGTAAGTGATACTACTAAGCCGGAATCAAGGTTATAACATAACTAAAGATGTAAGAAGTATTTTAAGAAGTGGAGAACACTTTTGACAAGATCTAGAAAAGAGGTTTGGCACCTGTATCTGAGTGCTTAGAGAGAGCTTGCCACATGCACTGGGCCTGGTGGGTTCGAATCCCGCCTAGGCCTGCTAAACAACAACAAAAATGGCCAGGCATTGTGTTAGGCTCTTATAGTCCCAGCTACTTGGGAGGCTAAGGCAAGAGCATTGCTTGAGTCCAAGAGTCTGAGGTTGCTGTGAGCTGTGACATCACACCCACAGTCTACTGAGGGTGACACAGTAAGACTCTGTATCCAAAAAAAAAAAAAAAAAAAAAACTACAGAGAAAGGCATTGCTAGTCATGAATAAGAGGTAAATTCTAACTTTGTTCAGTCATATTTTTTAGGGTCCCAGCTTGTCAATTAATCATTTATAATAAATATTTAAAAGTCTTATATATCTCTATAGATATAGGAAAGTCAAACTTGTGCATAGAAGGGAAAAGACCTAATGAACATTGTAAGTTATGAATATAATTGTCTATTATACAGAGTCTCAAAATTCAGATGTCTTTTTAAATCCAGTTTTGGTCATTAATCCCAATGTTGTGTTTATTCCACAAGCAACTCAATGTAATGCCTCTTTGTAAAGCCCAATGCCATTTCATTGAAAAGGCCATTTCTAAGATTCCTAAAAATTGACTTTCAGAAACAGACTTCTGGTAGAATAGACAAAAATAAAAGACTTAACTCTTCAGAGCTTGACATGTTTGGTACACACAGTATGCTGCTTAGAATTTCGGGTGTCCTGGACCCCTAGTCTTTCCAGATTGCTCCCCGCTAGACGTGTTACTGACAAAATACACTCCCTCTCAGTCACAAAGTCACGCTCACAGACATAAAACATGACTAGAGGAAAACCTCAAATGGCTTTGTTTTCTGGGACCCTAAACAAAGTTTGTCTTAAAAAACATTGGATTAGGCTCCACAACCATACCTCAGTGGTGAGGGTGCCAGCCACATACACCGTGGCTGGCGGGTTTGAACCCAACACAAGCCTGATGAAAACAACAATGGCAACTACAACAACAGCAAACAAATAGCCAGGCATGGTGATGGGTACCTGTAGTCCCAGCTTCTTGGGAGGCTGAGGCAAGAGACTTGAGCCAAGAGTTTGAGGTTGCTGTGAGCTGTGATGCCTTGGCCTTCACCCAAGGGCCACATAAGACTCTGTCTGAAAAAAAAAAAAACAAAAAACTGACTAGTTACCTGATTGGTCGGAACCATGTAACTGACTAGTATGCAGGGCCAGTTTGAACATCGGGCTCATGGGGAGCTAGGCCCAAGTTCCGCTCTATGGTAACCCTCTTTAGACAAAATGACAAAGAAAGATAAGTGACAAAACAAAAACAAGCCATAATAATAACAGTGATTAGAATCTATTTCTAAGAGTAGATGGAATCAAACAACCTAAATATTCATAACCCACAAAGTACCAAAAAATATGTCAACATCAGAGTCACTTACATGATTAGTCACCAACAAGAATGTTTATCTCATTAATCTTAAATATGGAAAGGACAAACATATTTTACTATCTGCTCAACCAGAGCCAACAGAAGGAGAAAACGGGGAGTCTGACTGGTAAGTAAACCACCTTGCCACTTGCCGGCTGGACAGAGTTCGACTCTTCTTGCTTCAACTTTTGGCTTTCAGGAGAGCAGAGTGGCTGTGAGAGGCTGCTAACTATGGGAAACTGTGGGATCACAGTGAAACTTGCCTTTTCCCCTTGGTGGGTTCACTAATAGATCAACTCACAATTATGGAAGGTTAGTAAGAGAAAGGTTTATTTTTAAATATCATAGAATGAGGGAACCACAAGAATGATTACCTGAGTCTCAGTGATGGTCAGAGACCTTTATAGATGCCTTTCAGAAGGGAGGGTGGAGAATGTGGAAAGTGTAGGTGCAGCAAGTGGTTGCCAGGGGGAAGTGTGTGTAGATGTAGAAATACATGGGTTTGTAGATTAACCTGAGAGACAGGAATCAGTGTTTCAAATGACCTTGAGGCCAGGTCTATTATCAGTAGCCCCTTTTGATTTCCAATCAGGTTACTCAGGTTTTATGTAGATAGAGGAAAGGAATTTTCCAGTACTTCCTGATCATGA
>NW_003852730.1:35957-38674 GCF_000181295.1 Otolemur garnettii
GAAGTTCTGGAAGAGGGGAATGAAGGAGCTAAGCAAATGTCACCTCAAAATGTGACTCATTGGTATAAAGAATATTCTGAATTAAAGGCCATTCATGATCAGGACACATTGAAAGAGGCCTTTCCTCTATCTACATAAAATCTGAGTAACCCAATTGTGAGTCAAAAGGGGCTGCTGACTTTCTTTTCTGAATACTTTCAGTACTGGGCCCAAATCATTTAGAACACAATACCTGGGCCAGGAGTGGTGTATCACGTGTGTATTCCTAGCACTCTAGGAGACCAAAGAATGGATTGCTTGAGCTGGGGAGTTTGACAATGAGCAAGAGCGAGACCTCCATCTCTACTAAAAAGAAAAACTGAGGCAAGAGGATCACATGAGCCTGAGTTGAAGGTTGATATGCTAGGACTATAGGTGTGATTCACCACGTCTGGCCCTAAGCTGCAACTTTCCTTCCTTCCTTCCTTCCTTCCTTCCTTCCTTCCTCTTAGAAAGTATCGGAAGGAAGGAAGGCACTACTCAGTGACAAACTATAACATTTCCAATTGAAGAGTTCGTTCTCTTTGAGCCCAGCATGGTGGCTCATGCCTGTAATCCCAGCACTTTGGGAGGCTCTGGTGGGTGGATCACCTGAGCTCAGGAGTTTGAGATCAGCCTGAGCTAGAGGGAGACCCCACCTCTAAAATTAGCCAGGTATTGTTGGTTTCTTTTTTCTTTCTTTCTTCTTCTTCTTCTTTTTTTCTTAGCAAGCCCAGGGCAGTTTTGAACCCACCAGGCCTGTAATCATTGAGCCATGGGTGCCCAGTGAAAATGATAGTTTAATAATTTCAAAGAGGCTGAGCACCAGGCTTCATGCCTACAATCCCAGCACTCTGAGAGGCTGAGGTGGGTGGAAACCTTGAGCTCAGGAGTTAGAGATCAGCTTGAGCAAGAAGATGACCACCATCTCTAAAAATCTAGCTGGGGGTTGTAGCAGGTGTCTGTAGTCCCAGCCACTTGGGAGGTTGAGGTGGGAGAATTGTTAAGACTAGGAGTTGGAGGTTGCTATAAGCTAAGGCACTGAAGTGTGGGGCAATAGAGTGAGACACTGTCCCCCAAATATTTATTTAACCAATGCCTATGACTTGTGAATTATTTTATTTTCTTTTTGCATCCCCACACTTTGGGTAAATTTCAGATTAATACAAGTGTAGACATGATTAGGTGACATTGTGTTTGTGTGGTCAAGTCCCTGTTGCAGATGTGCCCCTCACCCAGGGTACATCTGCCATGTTCCCTTACATTGTGTCCGTTGAGAGCACATCAATCTCCCTACCTTCTCCCCTCTAATTTTGTATTGTTTCACTATAAGACCAATCATTGTTACACTCTGAGAGGTTTGGGACCCAAAATGAAAGGTTATTCTGAGACATGAATGAAAGGAAGCAGAGTCCAGATTCTGTGTGGGCAACATGGCCTTTGAACAGTTGGGTGTGAGCGGGCTGACTTTGAAAAAGAAGTCAGTGGGTGGGCTAAGAAAGGATGGAAATATAAGAGTTGGCAGGGTGGGGATTGGCAGACTTATTCTTTCCTGGGCAGACTCACTCCTTCCTGGACAGAATGGTTCTATTTGGGTGGGTCCTGCATTCGGCCCTATCACAATGGGTACCTTATAAAAATAAATTGGAGTTGGATTTTGTTTTTCTAACCTAGGAGTACAAGGCTTTAGATCCCTTTCTGCCTAAATCCCTCCTGTATATTTTAACACTCTACAGTGGGACTGGTTTCCCCCTACATTTTTTCACAAGTATGGCAAGCCTTAACCCATTGTAGGGATCATGGCAAAACTCACCCTATTCCCGTGAGCATCCTGGGAACCAGAAGAATGATTGCCCAATGTCTAAGTGATGGTCAGAGATTTTTATGGATGCCTTTTAGAAGGGAGAGGGGAGAATGTGGAAAGTATAGGTGTACCACACTGCTCTAGGAAGGATGTGTAGATGGAGGGAAACCAATTGATTTATAAATTAACCTGAGAGACAGGTATTGTGATTTTTTTTTTTTTTGAGACAGAGTCTGAAGTTGTTGCTGAGTTGAATGCCGTAGCTACTATTTAAATAAGAGGTGCCCAAGCCTCGCACAGACTAAACAGTAAATATTCCTTTTGTCCAGATTTGTTAAACAGTTACTGTCTGGCAAGAACGATGGCCCTGGAATATGGACATCAATAAAGTCATAATCCCTGCTCTTAAATTAGAAAAAAGAAAAGAAAAAAGTGCTGTGGGGAAAGACACTATTAGCATTCCGGCCTCTTCCAGCCTCTTGTTGGATGGCATTCCTGTCACTCAAAGTCAGAGAGGTGGGCTCTTAGGCCCTATCCAATCAGGGGTGCTCCAATATGAACTATTCAATCAGGTGCACAGCCAGAAAGAAGAAAGTGGCACCGGGAATTTTGAGCAGCCTTTGTCTCTTGAGCTGGGCTCTGAGCTGGGGCCTCCTCTTCAGCTGTTCCATCTCCTGGAGATCCCAGGTGTCTGTGCAGCAGCCTCTGTCACCCTGTGACCTGCAGGTACTGGGAGATCTGTAGGGTGGACACCGGGACATCCCGGGAGCTGGGAAATGGTGAGTACCGGAGACTGGGCGTCCTGAGAGGGGGAGGGGCGTGGTTGGAGCCCGAAGTGGCTGTGGCTGGACCGGGCAATTTCCCTTCAGTTTTAGCGTCTTCAGACTAAAGTTTG
>NW_003852730.1:39636-46323 GCF_000181295.1 Otolemur garnettii
GACAATTTAAAACTAATCAAAAATCATCAATAAAACATCATTAAACATGCTATTAACTTGTTCTACAGTGCCTTACTACTTCCTTGGTTTTTCTTTTCAGCATTATTATCTTTATTCCCCATTTCTGGTTTGGCCTGTTTGACTGCCTTCTTCTTCCTATGTTTTAAAGTGAATTCTCAGTTCAGAAATAGCTAGGAAAAGTTGTGGGGCTGTCTGTGTCTACCACATTGTCTACTTTTATTTGTTTTATTTTCACATCTATGACATTGATTTAAAATGAAAATAATTTTAAATAATTTTAAATTTGTTATGGTTACTTAAATTGACATGCGGGCTGTGCTGGTTAATTTTGTTTCAGAAATTTGTGAAACATGACTGAGCATGGTGGCTCAGGCCTGTAATTCTAGCACTCTGGGAGGCTGAGGCAGGTGGATTGCCTGAGCTCATGAGTTTGAGACCAGCCTGAGCCAGAGGGACAACTAATCTCTAAAGAAAAAGAAAAGCGGGTTGTTGTAGCCAGCACCTGTAGTACCAACTACTTTCCAAAGCAGGAGAATCGCATAAGCCCAAGAGTTTGAGGTTGCTGTGAGCTGTGATGCCAGGTACTCTACAGATGATGACAAAGTGAGATGGTCTAAAATAAAATAAAATAAAAATGAAAAAGAAATTTGTGACACAGCGGGTATATATGAATGGTATACATTACATTTTGTAACATAGTAAGAAGCTTATAATGTATAACATAAGAATAGGTATTAAGGCTTGGCACTTGTGGCTCAAGTGGCTAAGGCGCCAGCCACATACACCTAAGGTGGCAGGTTGGAATCCAGCCCAGGCCGCCAAACAACAATGATTTCTGCAACAAAAAAAATAGCCAGACATTATGGCAGGCACCTGTAGTCCCAGCTACTCGGGAGGCTGAGGCAAGAGAGTCACTTAAGCCCAAGAGTTTGAGGTTGCAGTGAACTATGACACCACGACACTCTACTGTGGGCAACTAAGTGAGACTCTGTCTTAAAAAAAAGAAAAAAAGAATACCAAAATTGCTTTGAAGGGTAGATTAGATAGTGGCATCCATATATAGTTTCCCAAGGGGAGTGCTTTGAATATGACCATAGTGATATTTCCTTTTTTATTTTTATTTTTTAGACAGAGTCTCACTATGTCATCCTGGGTAGAGTGCCGTGGTGTCACATCTCACAGCAACCTCAAACTCCTGGGCTTAAGCAATTCTCTTGCCTCAGTCTCCCAAGGTGCTGGGACTACAAGCCAGGAGCAGAGGCTCTCACCTGTAATTCTGGGAGTGGAGCACTCTGGGAGGCGGAGGCAGGAGAATTGCTTGAGCTCTGGAGTTTCAGACCAGACAGAGGATGGAGGAGATCCTGTTTCTACTAAAAATAGAAAAACTGGCTCCCCGCCTGTAGCATAGTGGTTAGGGCTGAACCCATCCCTGGCCAGTTAATTAACAATGAGAACTGCAACAGAAAAAATATCTGGGCATTTTGGTAGGTGAATGTTGTCCCAGCTATTTGGGAGGCTGAGTCAAGAGAATCACTTAAGCCCAAGAGTTTGAGGTTGCTGTGAGCTGTAATTCCACAGCACTCTAGACAGGGTGACAGTGAGACTCTATTTCGAAAAAAAAAATACATCCAATGTCACACAAATGGCAATACCTGATTATATTTAATATCCTACAATAAAATAAGATTGATCAAAATTAATTACATGTAAGAAAGTTTAAAATTAGGTAAATAATATTAACCAGGTAGACAATGTTTTTTTTTCTTTTTGTTAGCTACCAATATTAAAAGTATAGAAGGGATACATAATATCAGAAAGTACTTACTATACCTTGTCTGAGAGTTTATACAAAAAAAATAAGAGGTAAATGACAATAACAACATTATTTCACCTTTTTTTTTTTTGAGACAGAGTCTCACTATGTGGACCTTAGTAGAGTGTGTGGCATCATAGCTCATAGCAACTTCAAATTCTTGGGCTAAAGCGTATCTGTTGCCTCAGACTCCCAAGTAGCAGGGACCACAGGTGCCTAGCACAATACCCAGCTATTTTTTGGTTGTAGTTGTCATTGTTGTTTGGCAGGCCCGGGCTGGGTTCAAAGCCACCAGCTCCGATGTATGTGGCTTTTGCCTTAGCCACTGAGCTACAGACCCCAAGCCAAGATTTGCTGATTTTCATTACAAAAATTATTTGAAAATTGGAGACTTCCAACTTAGTTCTTCCCCTTTGCTAGAAGCTCGGGTGCTTTTTTACTACTTCTGTATTCATTTCTGTCTAATAAAATCCTATCTTGCTACTGATCTGTGGTCCATGGGCCATTCTTGGAATCTCTGAGACCAAGGACCTACTGAAGGAAGAAATCCTGGTAACATATTTTGGGGCCACCTTCCAGTACTGAAAATCTGTGATGGTTAACACATTCTCTTGCCAAGAGAACACCCTGCTGGGCTGCATTCTGAAATGCAGATCCCCAAACACTGAAAAAGGAATGAATGGTTTTCTTCTGCACCCAAGCCTGGCCTCAGTATCAACTTGCAAAAAATCAACAATGGCCACCAAAGGGTACTCCACATTATGATACCATTTTTCAGTTAGATTCTTTTTTAGAGAAAGTCTCATTTTATTGCCCTCGGTAACGTGCCGTGGTGTCACAGCTCATAGCAACCTATAGCTCCTGGGCTTAGGTGATTCTCTTGCCTTAGTCTTCCAAGTAGTTGGGACTACAGGTACCCGCCACAACACCCAGCTATTTTTTTGTTGCAATTTGGCTGGGACTGGGTTTAAACCTGCCACCCTCGGTATATGGGGCCAATGCCCTACTCACTGAGCCACAGATGCCACCCCCAGTTAGATCTTTTTTGTAAAGAAGAGAAGTGGTCTGAACTGCCCTATATGAAAGCTTTCTTTTTTCTCAGAGACAACCCCCAACTATGTAAAACCATTCGGATAGGTACATCTCTTCTGGCTATAGTAACTTCCCCAAATGGCCAAAAATTCCTGAAAGAGATGCTGTCACTGCCCAGGCCAAACGCACCATCTGCTTCTACACCTGCACCTTCCTCCATGCCTTTAGAAAACCCCAAGAAGAAGGCTAGTCCAAGAGTTTCTTCTGGTCCTGTTGGGACACCCAGAAAATAATGATATCCTGCTTTATGACCCTTGAGACTGGGTGGTGAAAGGGGAAATGTGTGAGTATCCACTCCATTTTTCCCTAGCAGATTTAAAACAAATTAATTTAGGAGAATTTTCTGATGACCCAGATAGGTACACATATGTCCTCCAAAGGTTAGGACAAAGTTTTGGCCTGTCTTGGAAAGATTTAATGGTACTACTCAATAAACTTGAACTTTGGATGAGAAAAGTGAAGGCTTGGATGAGGCTAGAAAGTGGGGTGATTTGTGGCTTATCTCCAATACTGACAGTAGTGTGTCCTCTGAGGACAGGAACAGATACCCCATGTGAAGACAGTTCCCTTTGAGTATTCTGAATGGGACCTGAGAAACAAGATGACTGGTGGCATAAACATTTTCGAACATGTATCCTGGAAGGTTGACATCAATCCAAAAAAAGTCTGTGAATTATTTGAGGTTGTCTACCATTTATTAGGAACAAAAGGAAAGTCCCACAGCCTTTCTTGAATGGCTTAAGGAGGCAGTGAGCAAACATATCCAATTTATTGCCTGACCCCTTAGAGGGCCAAATTATTGTAAAAGAACTATACAGGGGGACTGGGCACCCGTAGCTCAGTGGTTAAGGGTCTGGCCATGTGCTCTGGGGCTGGTGGGTTCGAACTCAGCCCAGGTCTGCTAAACAAACAAATAAACAAAAAAATAGCCAGGCACTGTGGCAGGAGCCTGTAGTCTCAACTTCTAGGGAGGCTGTGGCAAAAGAATCACTGGAGCCTGAGAGTTTGAGCTTGCTGTGAGCTGTGATGTCACACCACTCTACTGAGGGTGATGTAGTGAGATTTTTGTCTCAAAAACTAATGATAATAAAAATAAAAAGAAATATACAGAGGGTGTTTTGAAAGCTGGTTACCAAATTCTCTCAGTCTTTAAATTGCAATTGGAGAGACTGGCTATTTTCTCCTTCCTTTCCAATCATGCCTGAAAGTCCTGCTCCCCTTCTGGGGAGGGACATAATAAGTAAAGCGGAAACAACAATTTATATGAATATAGGACAAGTATTTCTACTGTGCCTTCCCTTAGTAGAGACAGAAATTAACCCAGAAGTATGGGCTACTGAGGAACAGATGGGAGCAGCAAAATAAGCTCAATTGGTCTAGATTACCTCAGGAATATAGAGACAGCCCTCACTTGTTTGGACAAGACTTAGCCCAACACTTGAGTCATTTCTCATCCCATAGTGACTCTTGTTCAGTACATAAATGACATTCTTTTGGGAGCAACAGATGCAGAGGAATGCCACAAAGCTACCCAAGCTCTATTAAACTTTCTAGCAGATTGTGGGTACAAGGTTTCCAAGGCTAAAGCCCAATTATATGTGCCTGAAGTACACTGTTTGGGCTCCAAATTTCACACGGTAAGAGAGCTTTGAGCAAAGAAAGAGTAGAATGAATTTTGGCTTACCTAAACCTCGAACTCTCCAGGCTTTTTAGGAATTACAGGCTTTTGCAGACTCTATTCCTGGATATAGTGAAATAGCTAGAGCACTCTATTCTTTAATTAAAAATACTCAAAGAGTGCCTGGTCACTCTAGAATGGGAACTGGAGGCCAATAAGGCATTCCAACAGCTGAAAAATGCTTTTATAGGCCCCTGCTTTAACTCTTCCTATCAGACAACAATCTAATCTGTATGTTACAGATTATCCTAGGAGTTTTTTTTTTTTTTTAGTGGGGGAGAACATAGTCTTAAGCTATCACTCTGGGTAAAGTACCCTGGTATCACAGCTCACAGAAACCTCAAACTCTTGGGCGTAAGCAAATCTCTTGCCTCAGTCTCCCAGTATTTGGAGGACATAACACCTGCCACAACGCCCGGCTATATTGGTTGCAGTTGTCATTGTTACTTAGCAGGCCAAGGCCAGATTTGAACCCACCACCCTAGGGGTATGTGGCCAGCACCCTTCCAACCGATCTACAGGAGCCTCCTATCCTAAGAGTCTTGACCCAACACTGGGGTCCAGTTTTGCAACCTGTAGCTTATCTTACTAAAGAAATGAACACCATGGCTAAAGTTTAACCACACTATCTACAGCGGCCATTGCCCTCTTAACCCCAGAGGCAATTAAGCCAACTTTGGGAAGAGACCTAATTGTTTATACTTTTCATAAACTTTCTGGACTTTTAAATTCAAAAGACAAACTTTACTCAGATGATGTGCTAATCAGATTCGTGTCTTCCAGAGATGAGATCATCAGGTCATAAAGAGTGAAAGGGGTTCCAGCCCAAGACATGATTCTATTGCAGACCCTTACTTAGATCACCCTTCATCTGGAGAAATTCTATTGATACAGGGTTCCCCCATTTAAACCTGAACAATGGACTCCAGTTTCTTAGGCCTGGGCAATTTTATTAAGAGTATACCCTGAACTTTTGCTCCAAGCTAGAGGGATCAACCTATATTTCCAGTGGTGCCCATAGCTCAGTGGGTAAGGTGCTGGCCACATACACTAAAACTGGTGAGTTCAAATCTGCCTGGGCCAGCTAAAAAAGCAACAATTACAACTGCAACAAAAAAATAGCGGGTTGTTGTGGTGGGTGCCTGTAGTCCCAGCTATTTGGGAGGCTGAGGCAAGAGAATTGCGTAATCCCAAGAATTTGAGTTGCTGTGAGCTGTGATGCCACGACACTCTACCCAGGGTGATAACTTGAGACTCTGTCTCAAAAAAAAAAAAAATGGAAAAAAATATATATGATATATGTAGGTTTTCCTCTCATTCTGTTTTATGTCTCTGAGCTTGATTCTGGGACTGAGTGGAAATTCTCTCCTCAGTCTCTGTCATCTGGTGGGGGGACAGCCAAGGAGGCTGTTTTGTTGGAAACTGGTCAGTTGGCCAATCTAGAAAGAGTAGGAGTCCAAGATACATGAGATTCTCAGCAGCACACTGTGTGTACTAAATATGTCAAGCTCTGAGGAGTGAGTCTTTTTGTCACTATCTACTCTATCATAAATCTACTTCTCAGAGTGAATTTTAGAAATCATGAGAACTGTGTCCTCTAAACTCTCTCCAAGAATATCTCTAGTTTCTATAGTAAAAACTTCCTCTAAACCTAAAAGACTACCACCTGGGCTTCTATAGAGACTTATTGGATTGAGTCACTTTTGGAATAAATATGCCATAGGAAATTCTAACTATGGCCTGAAGATGGATACTTTGAGCTAGAAAAACTCCTTTTTTAAAAGAAAATGTTAGAGAGCTCTCATCCTAAACAATTGTCTTTTTTGTATTTATGGGAAAATCACACAGAAAGAAAAATATCAGTATTGTGGCTTGCATTCAACACTCCCTTAAGGGCTTAGCACCTGTAGCTCAGTGAATAGGGCGCCAGCGACATACACCAAAGCTGGTGGGTTCGAGCCCAGCCTGAGCTTGCTAAACAACAATGATAACTGCAACCAAAACTAGCTAGGCATTGTGGCAGGTGCCTGTAGTCCCATCTCAGCTACTTGGGAGGCTGAGGGAAAAGAATTGCTTAAGCCCA
>NW_003852730.1:46695-49602 GCF_000181295.1 Otolemur garnettii
AAAAAAAAAAAAAAAAAAAAAAATGACGAGCATAAATCGAAATTAGAACAAAAATTAAAATCTGCTTGCACCTTAAGCTCCCCTTCAATTTATATTCCTCTTTATCCTCAATTACCTGTCCCTGATCCCTCAGAAGACCTTTTGGATCACTACATTTCTCGTCAAAACTGACTTCAAGGGCGGCATCTATGGCTCAAAGGAGTAGGGTGCTGATCCCATATGTCGGAGGTGGTGGGTTCAAATCCAGCCCCAGCCAAAAAAAACTGCAAAAAAAAAAAAAAAAGCTTTCAAAATCCAACCTTAACCCCTCAACAATTGTCCTTAGGAGCTATTAAAACTATGTCAACTTGGCTTGGCGCCTGTGGCTCAAGTGGCTAAGGCGACAGCCACATACACCTAAGGTAGCAGGTTCAAATCCAGCCCGGGCCCGCCAAACAACAATATGGCTGCAACCAAAAAATAGCCAGGCATTGTGGTGGGCACCTGTGGTCCCAGCTACTTGGGAGGCAGAGGCAGGAGACTTCCTTGAGCCCAGGAGTTAGAGGTTGCTGTGAGCTGTGATGCCATGGCACTCTACCCAGGGGGACAGCTTAAGACTCTGTCTCAAAAAAAAAACCCAAAAACAAATAAAACAAACTATGTCAACTCTAACTTTTTCAGAAAAACTTTTTAATAACTAGTTGCCTGCTTTAATCTCTATATCTCTCCAAAATTTACAGAAGGCACTCAGGCTTGATTTAAAAATCTCAGAATATACAGGTTGATTGCATAAAAGCTGAGAAGCAAGAAGTAGGCCTGTTATAGAGCGAAAGCAAAGCTTGGCTTTCTTTCCCATATAATGCGTCTTATTCTCCAGAACTGTGTAATCGAATTCCATCAGCCCCAGACTTCCCTATACTGTGCCCTTTAAGAATACATCCAGCCCCCTCCCCAGAGAATTCACATCCCCTGGGCTGCAGCAGATATTATGAATTACAAAACTCCTTTGCCCATGCTTTCAGATCTCACCAAATTTAGAGATGAATTAGAGACAGTTATAGCCATTCATAATCCCACTCACAATGGTTAATAATCCCACTCTTGAATCGTTGCTAAGGGGTGTTCTTCCCACACATGATTATACTGTAGTCATTAGACAAGCCAGAAGGCTTCTAGGAGAAGATCCTATCCATAGAGGAAACAGATGGCCAGATCCTCTTCCCGGATCCCCTACAAATGACCAAGAAATTGCTCAGCTAAATTATGACATTTAGAGTCTATTGGAAGCAATATTAGAAGTTGTCCCTCCTAAAGTAAATTGGTCTAAAGTTGATTTATATACTCAGAAGGAGGGAGAACATCCTAATGTCTTCATTAAAAGATTTATGAAAGTTTTCCAGAGACATACATCATTTACTCCGGAAGCTCCAGAGCATAGAAATCTTTAAATGTTTGCCCTGCTTGGAAATTTTCCAGAAATTAAAAAAATTTTCCAGAAATTAAATTAATTTTCCAGAAATTAAAAAAAAAAAAAAAAGAAAACAAATTTAAAACAGTAGAGCTGCTCTTTCTGGACCTGGCCAAGCAGGTGTCACCATCATATCAGTTGATATTCACCACAACAAGGACCAAAAGGTTCATAACAAAGAGTCCAAAAGCTAGGTCATTTACCTAAGGCTGCTGTTCAAGCTGTACAGGTTTCTGGCCAGACAGACCAACTCTATCTTCAACCAGATGGTCCTGAAGATGTTGTTTATGAGTCACACCAATCGGCCATCACTCTCTCTTTCATGGATGATCTGGAATATGAAACTTCCTGGCCAGGAAAACAAAACAGCTGAGGTTTAAGGGACCATACCCGTTGTTGTGTGGGTTCCAGTAGTGCCCAAACTGAGCAGCTGGGCCTGCACCCACATCCTCAAGACTGGGGACAAGATCCTCAACCAGCTGGCCCTGGACTCTCACAAGGGCTGTGGCACCATCCTGCTTTCTGGTCCTCTCAAGGGCTGGGAGATATACTGGCATTTTGGCAAAGACATATGAACCCTACACAGCAACACCAAACCCTATGTCCACTGAAAGGGCTAGAAATTCAAGTGTGCCAGAGGCTTATGAGCCAGCAGAAGATACAAACACTAACCCTGGAAACTACTGTTTCCTTAAAAAGATGTTGGATGCAAACAAACAAACCAGAGAAACAAACAGAAAACAACAGTGTAGTTGGCTGCTCAACCTCTACGTGTTAAGGTAGAAGCGGCTACACAGTTTTTTGAAAATAACTTACAAAAGAAAAAGAAAAAGAAAGATTTAAAATTCAGTCCTTGGTTTTAACAGTTCTCTGAAAATGAATTAAGGTCATCTTGTTTTTTCCTTGAGATGTGTGCAGATACTGCATAAAATCTGGACATTAGAAAGTTAAACTGTCTGGTCATTTAAAAAGAAAAAGGGAAGGGGCAGTGCCTGTGGCTCAGTGGGTAGGGCACTGGCCCCATATACCAAGGGTGGCAGGTACCCGTAGTTCCAGCAACTTGGGAGGCTGAGGGAGGAAAATCCCTTGGGTCTAGGAGTTGGAGGTTGCTGTGAGCTGTGATTTTAAAGTACTCTATCCAGGGCAACATAGTGAGACTCTCTCTCTCTCTCTCTCAAAAAAAAAAAAAAAAAAAAAAAAAAGTGGCACCTGTTGTCACGACCCATCTGGCCCCTAAGGCCCTGGTCTCGGTTACCACAAGAAGGAACCAGGGGAGAGGCGGATTAGAAGTGCAAGCTTGTTGGAGGCGGGCTAGTCCTTACTTGCAGAGTAGCCCTGAGCAACCTCCACACCAGCCTTCTATTGAGACCGTACAACACAGATGAGGGGAGTAATTAACAAATGACTCCATGCTGAAGGCTCAGGCTCTTCTTCCACAAAGAACACCTGTGCAGAATGGC
>NW_003852730.1:51298-55635 GCF_000181295.1 Otolemur garnettii
GAGTTATGATATACAAGGGCATATATTATAATGTTACATTTCATATGCTTATAAGGTACAACCATATGAAAAAAAGAGCCAAAGTTGGTAATTTGACTGGTAATGTTAGCCCCCAGACTCAATTCAAGCACCACTCAGAGAGGCCGAACATCGCTGCAAAAGCATGAGGAATTTATTCAAGCTCAGAGCCTGGGCTGTCCCCTTAAGGAAAAAAATGGGATCAGCCCCTACAGACTATTCAGGAGGTCCCTAAATACCCCTCCTGTCCCCTTCCACCCCTCCATTTCCCCTCCCATCAGTTCATTCTGCCCGCTTTCCCTGATTGGTGGCAGGATGGTACTTGTCTTAAGCTGGTTGGTCTCGGGGTGGGTTTCTATCCCTCTGGACAGTACCTGTCTTAGGCTGATTGGTCTAGGGATGGGCTGCTATCGCCCTGGGCAGATGTTGTGTAAGGGTGCGAGTCATGGGGCAAGTGCAAGGTGGGGGCAGGATGTGGTTGCTCAACGTCTCTAGTATGCAGCTGTAGCTCCAAATGGAGGCATTGGGGAGTAAACAACAAAATGGAGTTTGTCTGGGTCTTGCTGGCCTTCACAGTATTTAAAGTGGAGTACTTGGTAACACAGGGTGTCAAATAACTAAGTTCACAGGGTCCTGACCATTTAGGTGGGAACCATTTGTATACCTTGTTACCACACAATATAGAAAGACCAGTGTTATTTATGGATAGAGTCAGGTTAGAACCTGTGACTTTCCAGCCTGGGGTCTGCCATGTTTTCTTCTTCTCACTGGCATGTTCACATATCTGGTTGTCATGTGTTACTGTTAATTTGTAGGAACAGAATAGGTTGAGGAGTATTTGATGTAAAAGGCTTTTCGTTTGGCTTTGACAGTTATACGGTTTGCCGCTGTTGCTTAACCAAGTCAGTCCAGACTTTTGGTCTATCCAGATATAATCGTTAGTGCCTGGCAGCTTAACAAAGGCAGAGAGTGAACTATTCCAAGTTTCACAGGCCTAGCCTGTGGGCTGTTCATAACAGATGGTGATTTGACATGTATTGTCATTATGTAGGTTAGTGTTGGCATCATCTATGATCTTTGTGAGAAGTGCAAGAATGCCACTTATGGAATTAAACCATAGAGTTTGATCACAGCAGTGTTCTAAGATATCACCTAGAAAAGCATCATGACAATTTTCAGTGCAGAGAGGAAAGATGATGCTAATGATTTTACCTGAAAAAAAAAAAAAAACAGTTGTACAGTTTCTCTGTGTCCAGTTATCTCACCAGCAGGTGAAGTCAGAAGTTGCTTCTTCTCTGGCTGTGGATGCCACATCTTATCATTTGTTCATTTTCCAGATTGGTTCCACCAGGCACTCACATCAGTAGAGATAAAAATGAATTCAGGTTCCTTTGAATGATCCAGATGTTGACATAAGCAGCAATCAGATTGATTAGTGTGGCCAGGGATTGAAAGACAAATGCAAAGGGGTGCTGGGTCTGAGCTTGACCTGCTGGAGAAATAATAAGAGTTAGTAAGAGTAAGGTATCGCTTGAAAGAAGAGCCATAATGGAAGATGAAAAGAAGAGAGCATAGAATAGAGTGAGGCAACCTTCATTCAGCTTCCAAATGTCTTAACTTCTGAAAGTGGAGAGGGATACTTAAAGGTAAAAGTGTTCAAGAGCGACTATCAGGAGTTTTAAAAGTAAGGAAAATAGAATTTAAATGAGGTTTCTTGATCTGTGATCTTGGCAACAGTTGTCTACTTCATGGAGTCATCTGTATCAGGAGCCTAGGGGGATTGGCCCTGGAAATCCTTACTTTCAGGTCACCTGAAGGGGTCGTCTTTCAATCATCTTGGTGCAATCTGGTGTGGCTCATGTGAATCCAGGAGGGCTTTTCTTTTACTTTTATAGCAGTATAGGTGGTTAGCAGTACTTTTTAAGGGCTTTCCCAGCAGGGTGACAGTGAATGTTGTCTTCTAAAAACTTTGATATATACAAGATCTCCTGGCTGAAAGGCTTGGCAAGGCTTATCAGTTGGTGAGTCCATGCCCTTTTCACCTGTTGATGATATGCTTCAAGTACATTAGTTAGTGCCTGTATATAGCTGGTCATGGTATCAAATCGTTCACTCAGATCCCTATACTTTCCAGTCAGCCCAGGAGGTTTAGAGGTCCCAGTAGACATAGGGTGACCAGACACTATTTCAAAGGGTGTTAATCCATGTCTTCTATTTGGGATATTATGTATTGTTATAAGGGCCAGAGGTAATGCTTCTGGCCATTTAAGTCCAATATTTTGACATGTTTTGCCAAAGTTCTCTTTACGTCTACGTTTTTATGTTCTAACTGTCCTGAGGATTGAAGGTGATATAGGCTATGAAGTTTTTTTTTTTTTTTTTTTTGTAGAGACAGAATCTCACTTTGTCATCCTCAATAGAGGGCTGTGGCATCACAGCTCACAGCAACCTCCGACTCCTGGGCTTCGGTGATTCTCTTGCCTCAGCCTCCTGAGTAGCTGGGACTTTACGCATCCACCACAACACTGGGCTATTTTTTTGTTGCAGTTTTGGCTGGGGCCGAGCTTAAACCCGCCACCCTCTGTATATGGGGCTGGCGTCCTACCCATTGGGCCATAAGCACTGCCCGTGGGATATGAAGTTTTTTGTTTATTATTAAATCATAGCTATGTACATTAATGCTAACATGGGGTAGAGTGTGGTGTTTTCATATACAATTTGAAACATTTTCATCAAACTTGTTAACATAGCCTTCATGTCATTTTCTTAGTTATTGTGTTAAGACATTTATATTCTATTTTTAGAAAGAATCACTTATACACTTGTAAGATAAACCATAGAGGTGATCCCACCAATCACCCTCCCTCCACCCATCCACTCCCTTCCCTCCCCTTTCCCTCCCCCCTCCCCATATTCTTAGGCTATAATTAGGTTACAGCTTTCATATGAAAGCTATAGTTTCATAATAGGACTGAGTACATTGGACACTTTTTCTTCCATTCTTGAGATACTTTCTAAGAAGAACATTTTCCAGCTCCATCCATGTAAACATGAGGGAAGTAAAGTCTCCATCTATCTTTAGGGCTGCATAATATTCCATGATGTACATATACCACAATTTATTGATCGATTCATGGGTCAATGGGCACTTGGGTTTCTTCTATGACCTAGGAATAATGAATTGGGCTGAGATAAACATTCTGATGCAAATATCTTTGTTGTAATGTGATTTTTAGTCTTCTGGGTATATACCTAATAAAGGAATCGTAGGATCAAATGGCAGATCTATTTTTAGTTTTCTAAGTCTTCTCCAGACATCTTACCAAAGGAATGTGTTAGTTTGCATTCCTACCAGCAGTGTAGAAGTGTTCCCTTTTCTCCACATCCATGCCAATATCTCTGGTTTTGGGATTTTGTGATGCGGGCTAATCTTACTGGAGTTATGTAATATCTCAAAGTAGTTTTGATTTGCATTTCTCTGATGATTAAGGATGGTGAGCATTCTTTCATATATCTGTAGGCCATGTGCCTATCTTCTTTAGAGAAATTTCTTTTCAAATCCCTTGCCCACCCTGAGACGGGATCACTTATTCTTTTCTTGCTAATACATTTGAGTTCTCTATAGATTCTGGTTATTAATCCTTTGTCAGAGATATAACTTGCAAATATCTTCTCCCATTCTGAGGGCTGTCTGCTTGCTTTACTTGTGATCTTGGCTGTGCAGAAGCTTTTTAGTTTGATCAGGTCCCAATAGTGTATTTTTGATGTTGCTTCAATTGCCCAGGGGCTCCTCCTCATAAAATTTTCACCCAGGCTGATTTCTTCAAGTGTTTTCCCCTACGCTTTCTTCTAGTATTTTTATATTTTTATAGTTTAAATCTTTAATCCAGTGAGAGCCTGTCTTAGTTAATGGTGAAAAGTGTGGGTCCAGCTTCAGTCTTCTACAGGTCGCCAGCCAGTTCACCCAGCACCATTTGTTAAATAGGGAATCTTTTCCCCACTAAATATTTTTAATTAGCTTGTCAAAGATCAGATAACAGTAAGTAGCTCTATTCATCTTTTGGCTCTCTATTCTGTTCCATACATCTACCTCTCTGTTTTTGTGCCAGTACCATGCTGTTTTGGTCACTATTGATTTATAGTACAGTCTGAGGTCTGGTCATGTGATTCCACCTGCTTTGTTTTTATTTCAGAGTAATGTCTTGGCTATTCGAGGTTTTTTCTGATTCCATATAAAGTGAAATATTATTTTTTCAAGATCTTTAAAGTATGACAGTGGAGCTTTAATAGGGATTGCATTAAAATTATATATTGCTTTG
>NW_003852730.1:58048-59066 GCF_000181295.1 Otolemur garnettii
CTAAAAATTTGGTAATTTTTTCTTCTTGATCTCGTTTCTGACTCATCTATCATTCAGCATAAGATTATTTAGCTTCCATGTTTTGTATGAGTCTGCAGATTCCTGTTGTTACTGAGTTCAACTTTTATTCCATCATGGTCCAAGAAGTTGCATGGAATAATTTCTATTCTTTTAAAATTTGCTGAGGTTAGACTTATGACCTAAGATATGGTCAATTTTGGAGTATGTTCCATGTACTGGTGAGAAAAATGTGTATTCAGTTTTGTTAGGATGAAATGTTCTGTAGATGTTTATTAAATCAAAAGTTGAATAGTTAAATTTAAATCTAAAATTTCTTTGCTAAGCTTCCTTTTGGAGGATCTATGCAGCACTGCTAAAGGAGTGTTAAAATCTCCAACTATGCGGCTCGGTGCCTGTGGCTCAAGTGGCTAAGGGGCCAGCCATGTATACCTAAGGTGGTGGGTTTGAATCCAGCCCAGGCCCGCCAAACAACAACGATGGCCAGGTATTGTGGCCAGAGCCTATAGTCCCAGCTACTTGGGAGGCAGAGGCAGGAGACTCACTTAAGCCCAGGAGTTGGAGGTTGCTGTAAGCTGTGATGTCACAGCACTCTACCCAGGGGGACAGCTTGAGGTTCTGTCTCAAAAAAAACAAAAACAAAAACAAAAAAACTCCAACTATGATGGAGTTGGGAGAGATCAAGTTGCTCGTGCCTGTTAGTGTCTCTTATAAATTGAGGTGCATTCTGGTTGGATGCATAACAATTGATAATTGAGATCTCATCATATTGAGTATTACCCTTAACAAATATAAAGTGGCCATCATTATCCTTGCTTACTTTTATTGATTTAAAACCTATTGTATCTATGAATAAAATTGCAACACCTGCTTTTTTCTGCTTTCCATTTGCTGGAATATAGATGACTATCCCTTCACCCTGAGTCTATAATTATCTTTTAAGGCAAGATGAGATTCTTGTATACAACAGATGTCCAGTCTGAGTTTCTGTATCTAATCA
>NW_003852730.1:59309-64893 GCF_000181295.1 Otolemur garnettii
GCCTTAGCCGCTTGAGCCACAGGTGCTGAGCCCAATCTGTGCCTCTTTAGAGGACAATTTAAGCCATTCACATTGATTAAAATGATAGATAAGCTTGGTAAAATTTTGGGTATCGAGTTGCTTGAAAGTCCAATGGACATTTTTAATCCTTTCACCACTGTGGAAGTTGGAATTTGATCAAAAGTTTCTGAGTGAGTTTATTTTTGTGGTGGAAGATTGCACTGGTCATCATGGAGGATGGTTCTGAGAATTCCCTGGAGAGCTGGTTTAGTTATTGCAAATTTCCTCAACATGTGGATGTCGTTAAATTATTTAATTTCTCCATCATAGATGAAACTCAGTTTAGCTGGATACAGGATCCTGGGTTGAAAGTTGTTTTGTTTTAGGAGATTAAAAGTTGATGACCACCCTCTTCTAGCCGGAAAGGTTTCAGCAGAGAGATCTGCAGTCATTCTAGTCTTCTTCCCCTTGTAGGTTATGGTTTTCTTACATCTGGCTGCTTTTAGAATTTTCTCTTTCATATTAACTTGAGTGAAGTTCATTATGATGTGCCTAGGGGATGTCTTATTGAGTTCCAGTGGGTTGAGTCCCACTGGAATTCTGAAACTGTCTGCTATCTGAATTTTAGAATCTCTTGGCATATCTGGAAAGTTCTCTTGCATAATTTCATGAAGAAGAGCCTCTGTGTTTTGTGAAGCAAGTTCATTGCCTTCAGGGATTCATATAAGGTGAATATTAGTTTTCTTCAAATTATCCCAGAGCTCTCTGAGAGAATGATCCATTTTTGCTCGCCATTTCTCTTCATCTTTGAGTGCTTGGGTGCATTCAAAAGCTTTGTCTTCAATGTCAGAGATCCTTCCTTCTGCCTGCCCCACTCTGTTAGTAAGGGATTCTACTGAATTTTTCAGATCCTTGAGGGCTGCAAACTCTTGCCTCAGTATGTCAAAATCTTTGGTTGTTTTATCTTTGAAATCATTGAATTCTTGAGACATCTTTTTAATAATTCCTTGAAATTCTAATTCTCTCCTTTCCTCCATTCTGTTGATCTTATTTGCTATCCAGACTTTGAACTTGATTTCTGACATCTCAGTCATCTGTTTATGGATGGGGTCTTCAGTTGCATCTGCCATGTTCTTCCTTGGGTGAGGGGTTGTTGCTCTACTCTGGTTATTCATGTTGCCAGAGTTTCTCTGCTGATTCCAGCCCATGCTTAATTTACACCATTTGGCTTTTCTCCTAGAGCTTTACCAAGGACTTGTTCAGTACTACAGCCTGAGAAATTGGGGGCTTCCTTGGTTTGGTGGGGCAAAGTTGCTCTGTCTTATTTTCAGTTGGTCTCTGTTCTAAATCAGTTACTCTGGGTTGAAGTCTCAGCTGTGGAGAAATACCAGCAATTATGTCACCCTGCCTCCCACAGACAACAATTGGAAAATAAAAATCACACCTTCCCACAACCACACACCCAGGGTAGCACTTTGGATAATTCTCAGGTGATTGGCCCTGTCCACAAGGTCCAAATCAATTGTCCCAGTCAACACTGGTCTCAGATGGGGGAGTTCAAAGAGTCTTTGGCAACTAGATAGCAGGGGTCTGCTGGCAGCTCAGGTATGACTACCTCCAGTGCTCCATGAGGTCAGAAGGACCAACCTGGCAAATAAATTAGTCTGGGAAAGTTGATGTCTCCTTCCCCACCTTGCACATCTGTCACACCCAGTCACTGATAACCCCTGTAGGGCTGGGGCTGTGACCTGGTTCCCCCCAATGAGCAAATGCCCCAGGGGTTTACACCTGCCTGAATCAGAGAGAGATCTATGTCTCCTCAGCCAGGTCTCTGTTCTCGGCCACTATCTGGCAGGAGGAGGTGAGGCCTGACAACCTCAGATGCTTAATGGAGGTGGGGCGGTTCACTCAGTTCTAGCCCCTTCCCTGATGGATATTGCTGGCAGAACAACACAACTTCACAGAATTTGTTTCTGTCCTGGTTGTCAAACACTGCTTGAGGTGACAGAAACCACAACTCTGTTCTGGGCAGTGGCAAGCAGTTGCAGCTCCATGAGGTATCAATTCCTGCCTCTACCTGCCCGCCTTTGTCTCAGCTAAGATCTCCTGGGGGCCAGGTGTGTCTCAGCCTCAGTAGTGCAGAGCTCTGACACAGCCCCTACCTGGAAGTCTGCCTGCTGCTGCGCACATTCTAGTCCCTGCGCTCCTTTACTCATGTCCCAGATCCATCCACCAGTAGCTGCCACCAGAGAAGGTGCCTGGCTTCCATTGGTTGCCCAGAGACAGGCTATCCGGGATAGCCACCCCAGGGGGCCATGAGCCTTATTGTTGCCCCTGCTGCTGTTGTTCTATGCCTGGGGGCACCGCCACTACTCCTGAATGGTTCCCTCTCTGCTGACCATCCTTTCCTTACTCCCATGCCACAGAATCAGCACAGCCAAGCAAGGGCCTTTCCCCTGCCCACACCTCTTGAGAAAATGCCCAAAATTCTGGATTCCATGGGGGACAGGCTTCCAAACCTCAGGGTGAGAGTGGAGGGGAGGGCTGAAGGTTCAGAGTTACAGACAGAGAGTATATACAGTTTTATGGCTGGCAGGAGAGAGCCATGGCACCCTAGTACAGGTAAGAGGTCCTGTTTATTAGTGGGGCTCTCCCGTGGGATGGAATTTGGACTCTGCTCACTTGTTTGTATGGAGTTTACTGCGACCCCTTCTCATGGGGGAAGAGACTCCCATCCCCTTGGTGATGGATTCAGTACCTTTTGTTTGTATCCTTGGGGTCACAGCTGGCCTCAGCAGGGATTTATGCATTCTTCAACCTTCTCTCTTGGCTCAGCTCCAAACCATCAGCTTACTTACTAAACTTCTGTCTTCTAACTCTCCTTCTGAATGGGAACCTCTGTGGAAAGCTGGGTACAGTCCGCCATCTTACCTCCACCCTGGGGTATGAAGTTTTAATGAGTACCCCACAGCGTTTGCAATTAGATGATTTATTTTTGCTGTGAAATGCATTCCTAGATCTGATTCAATCCATAAAGGTATACTAAATTGAGAATAATTTCAGTTACCAATTTCTTTACTACTGTTGTAGCATTTGCACATCTAGTTGGGTAACATTCAGTCTACCCACTAAACATACAGACAATAACTAAGCAGTGAGAAAAGCCTAAAACTGGAGGTAAATCTATAAAATCAATTTGGTGGGCTGCAAAAGGCCATGCAGGTCTTTGGGGGCTCCCTAAAGATTTGTCTCCTCCAGAGACTTGGTGAGATTTACAAATAGTACACTGGGAAATAATTTGTTCAGAGAGTTTGTAGATTCCAGGGCAGTACCAACTATTTTTTAGTTCTTTAAATATCCCCCATTTGCACATTTGGTGCGAGATAAGTGCAAGTTAAAAAGTTAAAAGAAGCTCAGCGCCTGTGGCTCAAGTGGCTAAGGTGCCAGCCACATACACCTGAAATGGCGGGTTCGAATCCAGCCCAGGCCTGCCAAATGATAATGACTGTTGCAACCAAAAAAATAGCCAGTCATTGTGGCGGGTATCTGTAGTCCCAACTACTTGGGAGGTGGAGGCAGGAGAATCGCTTGAGCCCAGGAGTTGGAGGTTGCTGTGAGCTGTGATGCCTCAGCACTCTACCAAGAGCGATAAAGTGAGAATCTGTCCCTAAAAACAAACAAACAAACAAACAAACAAACAAAAAACATAAAGGCCAGTCATAATCAGGAAGCATTGGAAGAGGCCTTTTTAATATCTACATAAAACCTGAGTAATCTGATTGGGAATCAAAAGGGACTGATGACTTCCTTATTACATGCTAATAGCTCTGACCCCAAGGTCATTTGAAGCAGGATACCTGTCTCTGAGGTTAATCTATACATAAATCTGTTTCCACCCATCTACCCACACTTGCCCCTAGCAACCACTTGTTGCACCTACACTTTCCACATTCTTCCCACTACCTTCCAAAAGGCATCTATAAAAGTCTCTGATCATCACTGAATCTACGGGTAATCATTCATGTGCTTCCACCCATACACATGGTATTTAGAATTAAACCTTTTCTGTTTCTTTGTTTCTTGTTTTTTCGGACAGAGTCTCAAGCTGTCTCCCTGGGTAGAGTGCCATCACATCACAGCTCACAGTCACCTCCAAACCTTGGGCTCAAGCGATTCTCTTCTCTAGCTTCCCAAGTATTGGGGACTACAGGTGCCTCCCATAATGCCCAGCTATTTTTTTTTTTTTTTTGCCATTGTTGTTTTAGCTGGCCCAGACTGGGTTCTAACCCACCAGCCTCAGTGTATGTGTCTGGTGCCCCACCCACTGAACTATGGGCGCCGCCCAACCTTTCTCTTATTAATCTACCACACTTACAAACACACACACACAAATTTTAAAAAACTACCACAATTGTAAGTTAATCTTTTAATGAAGCAACCAAGGGAAAAAGGCAGGTTTTGCCATGATCCCTACATATACAAGGTGATTTCTTATAATGTCACGTTTTGTATGTCTATGAAGTACCAACTTATGAATAAAAGAGGCCAAGTTGTAATTCAACTGGCATTTACAGTGGAGTACTTGGTAACAGAGGGTGTCAGATAACTAAGTCTACAGTATCCTGACCATTCAGGTGGAAGCCATTTGTATATGTTACTACTACAGAAGATGAAAAACACCAGTGGTATTTATAGACAGAGTGAAGTTAAAACCTGTGACTTTCCATCATGAAGTTTGCTGTGTCTTGTCCTTCTCACTGGCACTTTCACATATCCAGTTGTCATGTGCCTGTGAGAATTTTTTCTTTTTTTTGAGACAGAGTCTTATTTTGTCACCCTTAGTAGAGTGCTGTAGCATCACAGCTCACAGCAACCTCAAACTCCTGGGCTTAAGTGATTCTCTTGCGTCACCCTCCTGAGTAGCTAGGACTACAGGCACCCATCACAATGCCTGGCTATTTTTTGTTGCAGTTGTCACTGCTGTTTTAGCTGGCCAGGTCTGAGTTCAAATCTGCCACCCTGGGTATTTGGGGCTAGCACCCTACCCACTGAGCCACAGGCTCTGCCCTTCAGGTTTTTCGATGAAAAGAATTGGAATGTTCCTCTGGTGTGGTGGCTCACACCTGTCATCCCAGCACTTGGGAGGCCGAGGTGGATAGATTATCTGAGTGCACAGGTTCAATCAGCCTAAGCCAGAGGTAGACATCATCTCTAAAAAATAGCCGGGCATGTGGCCAGCACCAGTAGTCCCAGCTACATGGGAGGCTGAGGTAATAAAATTGATTGAGCCCAATATTTTGATGTTGATGTGAGCTGTGATAGCACGGCACCCTACTGAGGGATACCAAATGAAACTCTGTCACACACACACACACCCCCAAAATAGGGGCTTTATATAAAGATTCACAGAGCCTTATAGGTCCACATCTCATGAAGTTGTCAAACAAAAGGGGCTATGTCTATTATTGCTTCATGCTTCAAAAAGTATGGGCTTTTTTGTGGTGGTTGAGCTTCTGATTTTAAGTTGGCCTCGGGTGGTCCCTGTGGCTCAAAGGGGTAAGGTGCCAGCCTCATATGCCGGAGG
>NW_003852730.1:65146-67389 GCF_000181295.1 Otolemur garnettii
AGCCTCCCAAGTAGCTGGGACCACAGGCGCCCGCCACAATGCCTGGCTATTTTTTGGTTGCAGCCATCATTGTTGTTTGGTGGGCCCGCGCTGGATTCGAACCCGCCACCTTGGGTGTACGTGACTGGCCCCTTAGCCACTTGAGCCACAGGCACCAAGCCCTGGATGTTGATTTCTTCTGACCATTTGTCCTCATCCTCCAGATGCTGCAGTAGCACCTACCAGACATGTTATTGATGTACCTTCATTGGAAGGCTACTGTTCTCTGGATAGACGGTAATCTGAGTACATAATTTAGACAAGACTCTCCCCAGCAAGAGAACTAGGAAATCAAGCATCTGAAGGAACCAGTGAGGCATCTCTTTTTCTCCAATCCACCATGTAAGAAGTTTAAGAAAGAGTTTGTGTTCTGGCTGTCTTGTTACTCCTGTTACAGAGCCAGGTTGTTTAGTCATAGGAGAGAGCGCAGTATGAAGCACTAAATATGCAGCCCTGGCATTTGTTAGGAAGTCTTGACCCACAGCTTTCCACAGGTAGAGAAGGGAGGGTAGACTATCCAGTAGACAAGGCCTCCCTACAGACATTGAGGCAAATTGTTGCTGCCTAGAAAGACATCATTGTCATGGACAAAGTTAATATCTGTGGACAATGCTATGCCCATCTCTGGTGGCCAGAGTTCTCCAGGCCCTGCATTTTCCCACCCAGAATCACAATGTCAGATTCCAGGTGCAGGAGGTATCTGTTACCAAGTATCTAACTACTTACTACCCTGAAAACCTGAGTTTCATAGCTACTGTGGTTGGGCACCTCTACTTCCCCAATCCTCTTGCTCAGATGACACCTCTGTCTGCTCTGATTTTTACAAGTGACCACAGTGAAAGGGCTGCCCATTGATTCAAACTGAGAGTAGTCTGGAGTGTCTTTCTGGATCTTTCTCAGAGAGTCTGTGAGGAGGTTTATTACAGACCATTTGCCTCCAGTTGACGGGTGGCTAACAAGAGCTTTCATAGCCAAGAGAAGAGCAAGGCTGTAGGTTTATAAATAACCACAGTGATGCAGTAGGTGAAAAATCTAGTCCAAACACCTTATTTAATTGAGAATGTCACAACTCAAAAAGGCCACCAATAAGGGCATGGAGTCCCCAGTCTGTCCCACAACCAGAAAGGGTGCAGTATGGCCAGAGTGCACATTTGTGAAAGAAAAAATATGTTGTTGTTCAAGTGTGGCAGAAGTTACATGTACATGTTCTGTCATCTTAGCTTAGCAACAAAAATTCAAGAGGTGTGATGAGTTAATTAAAGGCACAGAGGAAGGAGTGAAAATATCAGGCAGTGGAGAAAAAGAGAGTGGGATTTTCAAGGGCAAAGTTGGCTCCTTTTTTTCCTTTTGGTTTCAAAAGATTAACCGATAACCTTGAAGAGAGATAACAGCTTAATAATTTTGATCTCAACATCCATAACTAATTAAATGCAGCTGTAGGCAGGCAGGAGAACATACAGAGAGGGAGATTTATTTTCACTCCATAGTGGAAGATTGATGTTGAATAATTGATGCAATTTATTTGCCAGTTTCAATATATACAGAGCAATCCAAAGAGGTTTTATTTATTTATTTTTTTCCAAGTTTCGGATATTTATTAATCAGTGTAATCTTCAACACAATACATCAACATGATTTCATGCATTTAGAGGAAAAATATTTCCTGGTTAAGTGGAAAATTGTGTGGATGACTTCTGGAAGAACTTCATTCTAAGCAGCTTTATTGTGAAACATTTGGTTTAGAAGTCTGGACCTTCTTTCTTCAGTTTGCTATAAACCATATTCACTGAGTAGTACTTGTATTGATCAGTAGAACCTAGTTTATTCCATGGTTCTGGGTTATTCTTTCAGTCCCAATTAACATCTGGATTGAACAATGCCACATGTAAGACATACAGTGCTGCTCTAGTACCTTCAGCTCCAATAAATACAAAGAGGGGAATCAAGCTTGGATGCTTCTTGGCCTGACCGAGGATCTGGTGAAGCATATTTGCAGCACCAGGCTTTAGTCTACAGGGGAAAAAAATAAACCTGCTGGCCAAGACCTGGACTAAGTGTGTGCCTCCAAAGAGGTCTTAAACAAGGTCTCATAACAAAAAGAACACTTTGTGATCCTATTTTTTTTTTTTTTTTTTGCAGTTTTTGGCCAGAGCTGGCTTTGAACCTGCCATCTTTGGCATATGGGACCAGTGCCCTACTCTACT
>NW_003852730.1:68324-70862 GCF_000181295.1 Otolemur garnettii
TTTAGGTCTCTAGCCTGAAGAGGAGACTTCATCCAAACAATGGGTTAGGGCGGCTGAAAAGCACCAAAAGGGTTAAACAAAGACATCGTCAACCAGTGAGCAGAGGGACTTTAGCCATCACAAGGGTTTGTATTTTACCTTCCATTTTGAAGAGAGATACAGGAGAGGAAAACAAGAGGTCCTGAATGTCCAGGGAGAGCAGAGGAGAGGCTCTAATGTTATGAACACCAATTTGTTTCCTATCACAGAGAGAGACAGCTTGCCAACACTCAGCTTTCCCAGCTCAGCTTCTTCAGAAGTTGCTGTTTGTCCATCAGACTGAGAGAGTTTCAGAGGGTCAGTGCTGGTTCAGGGATTTCACAGGGTCTACAGAGTTTCTCAGCCTTTCTAATACTGCGATGCTATTTTCATTGTTACAAAAGGGTCATGACCCACAGTTTGAGAACCACTGGGAGAGTGAATGTGATTCCCTGTCTCTAGGAGAGGGCAATGTCACTTCCACTGCACCTGTCTAATATAGAGGGAATAGTCCCAGCACAGGCCCCTTCCTGAGCCATTTCTTATTCCCAGAACTGAGACTGAGAAGGGCTCAGGCCTGGTGTCTTCTTGCCTGAGCCTCTAGGGGAACTCAGTTCCTGACAACCTTCTTCCCTAGTGATAGTAACCATTTGAAAAGCTTCCTTCTGCTCTTAAGATCTGCTAATGGAGCTCAATGCCTGTAGCTCAAGTGGCATACACCAGAGCTGGAGGATTTGAATTCGGCTTGGGCCTGCCAAAGAAAAAGGGCAACTACAACCAAAAAAAAAAAAAAAAAACAGGCATTGTGGGGGGCACCAGTAGGTAGTTACAGCTACTTGGGAAGCTGAGGCAAGAAAATCGCTTAAGCCCAAGAGTTCCAGGTTGGTGTCAGCTGTGATGTCACAGCACTCTACCCAGGCAGACAGCTTGAGACTCTGTCTCAAAACAAACAAACAAACAAAAAACCCCAAACCCTAAAAGATCTACTCATGGCCTGGCATTCTCTCACTGTCTGCTCAAACCCATTCTGTTTATCAATACCTTAAACTCTGATTTAACATTCTGCATGTGTGGGCTAAGACACCTTCCCTTTTTTTTTTTTTGAGACAGAGCCTCAAGCTATCCCCCTAGTAGAATGCTGTGGCATCACAGTTCACAGCAACCTCCAACTCCTGGGCTCAAGGGATTCTCCTGCCTCCACTTCCCAAGTAGCTGGGACTACAGGCGCCCGCCACAATGCCTGGCTGTTTTTTTGTTGCAGCCATCATTGTTGTTTGGCGGGCCTGGGCTGTATTCGAACCCGCCAGCTCAGGTGTATGTAGCTGGTGTTTTAGCCGCTTGAGCCACAGGCACTGAGCCTAAGACCCCTTTTTAAGCTTTTCAGTATCAGCACTAACTGGGAGATGAAGTGCAGTGTCAAAGTGAGGAAGAAAAAAGCAGACGAAGCAGGGGCAGGTAAGGAGCTACATTACCTGGAAGTGAAGAGAATGAGAGAGATGTAGGAGTAATAAGTAATATCCAGAAGCAGAGTGAATTCAGAATGTCTGTTGTTCCAGAGTATACTAAGAGATTACACTCAAGCTGAAAGGCCTTCAGTTACTCCCCTGAGATGCTCCATCCCCATATTTCAGGCTATCCACTGGACAGGTATGTCTCAGGAATTAATATTTGTGGAGCATGCCAGTAAACATGGATGTTATGTACATCTTGGATCATCCTCAGCCTCAGCAAAATATAAGGAGTAAAGGCACAAAGATTTTGATCAGATCGTCACAGGATTATTGTCTGCTTTCTTCTTACTGTTGTGCCTAGAATTTCCCTGAGTCCCCGAGCCCACGAAGGGACGAACCGAGACACACTCCGATGTAAAAGCAAGAGGCAAGCTTTATCTAGCAAGCTCGAGCCCGGACCCTCTCTTGGCAAACATACCAAGGAAGGCCCCGAGCCTAGGGGGTTGGAAAGTTTTATAGGGTACAGAAAGCAAGAAGGGTGGAGAAGGGTAGAGTACATTTTTGATTGGTGGTTGGCGCATGGGGATGTAGGGGTGACTGGTGGTCAGGGTATGGGGAAGTAGGGGGAGGCTCTGGATTGGTACAGGTTGAGGGGTGGGGGATTTTTCTAACTGAGGTCTTAGGGTGGTATGAAGCAAGAAGAGTGGGGAGCACTTCTGATTGGCTGACCGGGGTGCTTGATTTCGGGGAAAGGCCAGGGTTTTGGGGAAGCTGAAATTTATTATTTAAGATGGCGGTGGGGGCTCAAAATGAGGAACAGAACTTAGGCAGTAAACAACAAAATGGCACTGGTCTGGCCCTCTCATTACGAACCATGTTCAGAAACTTATAAAAACCAACATTTTAGGCTCAGCACCTGTGGCCCAAGTGGCTAAAGTGCCAGCCACATACAACTAAAATGGCGGGTTCAAATCCAGCCTGGGCCCGCCAAAAACAACAATGATGGCTGCAACCAAAAAATAGCCAGGCGTTGTGGCGGGCGCCTGTGGTCCCAGCTACTTGGGAGGCT
>NW_003852730.1:70917-76632 GCF_000181295.1 Otolemur garnettii
GGTTGCTGTGAACTGCGATACCATGGCACTCTACCCAGGGTGACAGCTTGAGGCTCTGTCTCAAAAAAAAAAAAAAAAAATCACCCACTGTTATATAAAGAAATGACAAATAGCAAAAGTACTGCATCCGTTTTAATTGAGATATAAAGAAAAAAATAATTGATAATTGAAAGGTTACAGAGCCAAAGATGAAAGATTATTCCAAGGCACCAGATGAAAGGAAAACAGAGGCCTGGTGTGTGCAATTAAAATGGCTTTATTCCACCTGGGTGCAGGTGGGGTAAGATTTCCAACCTCCAGGGAGTAGAAGTATACATGGGTAATGTGAAAATGGGTGGGGTGGGAGGTGTTTTAAGGTCAGGAAGGTGGGGATGGGGACATTCCCTTTCCTGGGTTGGACATCTGTTGTAAGGATGGGGGTTGGCCCATTTACATTTTCCAGGTGTGACATCCGATGAAGTAGTACAGGGGATGGACCCATTCACCTTTCTTAGGTAGGTCATCCGGTGGGAGAGGGTAAAGGGTTCATTATTTAAAGCGGGTCCACCCCATTTGGGCGGGGTTTGACTCTATTAATACTGTAAATTGGATGGAAAATTAGCATTTGGAAAAATGAGAAAGAAACTGAAAATTGAGGATTTGATTACAAGAACTAGAAGAGTTAGGCTGAGGAAACAAATGAGGTACATTTTCACTAGAGTTGCCATACTTTGGGAAAATGCAGAGGAAACCAGTCCTCCTGTAGAGTGTTAAAATATACTGGAGGGAATTAGGTGGAAAGGGATCCAGAGCCTTGCATTCCTAGGTTACAAAAGCAAAATCCAACTCAAATTTATTCTCATAAATTGCAAGAATGGCTGATCTTCAAAGTGAAATCATACAAAAATTAGAGGGGAGGTGAGAGGGAGATTGGTGTGCTCTCACCTAAGAGGCACAATGTAAAGATATATAGCACACCTCACAGGTGACAGGCACATCTACAACATGGACTTGAGCTCACAAACATAAACTATGTACCCTAATCATTTCTACCCCCATATTAATCTGAAATTTATAAAGAAAGAGGAGACGAAAAAATAAAATGTATTTTCATTGTTTAAATATCTATATTGGAGCCAGTGTCTCACTCTGTTGCCACAGACCTGAGTGCAGGAATGTCATAGCTCATAGCAAGGTCAAACTCCTGGGCTTAAGCAATCCTCATGGTTCAGCCTCCCAAGTAGCTGGGACTATAGGCCCCACCACCACCACGCCCACGCTTCCCATTCTAGTCAACAACACTGGCTAATGTTTATATCCTTGTAGAGACAGGGTCTTACTCTTGCTCAGGTTGATCTCCAACTCCTGAGCTAAAGCAATTCACCGACCTCAGCCTCCCAGAGAGATAGGATGGTAGACATCAGCCTTGGATCTCAGCCTCTTTGAATATATGAAAAAATCATTATCAACTCAGCGCTCATAGCTCAACGGTCAAGGCACTGGCCACATGCACCAGGGCTGGTGGGTTTGAACACAGCCTGGACCTGCTAAAAGCAATGAAAACCACTACAAGAACAGAAAACTAGAAAGGGGCGGCACTTGTGGCTCAGTGAGTTGGGCGCCGGCCCCATATACCGAGAGTGGCGGGTTCAAACCCGTCCTCGGCTGAACTGCAACAAAAAATAGTTTGGCATAGTGGCGGGGACCTGTAGTCCCAGCCACTCGGGAGGCTGAGGCAAGAGAATTGCCTAAGCCCAAGAGCTGGAGGTTGCTGTGAGCTGTGAGGCTACAGCACTCTACCAAGGGCGATAAAAGTAAGACTCTGTCTCTAAAAAAAAAAAGCTAGAAATTATGGTGGACCACAGCTCAACTGTGGTCCCAGCTACATGGGAGGCTGAGGCAGGAGAGCCGCTCAAGCCCTGAAGTTTGAGGTTGCTGCGAGCTGTGATGCCACTGCACTCTACCCAGGGTTACATGGTAACACTATCTCAAAAAAAAAGAAAGAAAAAGAAAACATTTTCATTTCTCAAAATGTATATATACATATCTGTACATAGATATGTACATAAACATACACACACACAAATTCATAGTTGTTCAGTAAGTACTAAAATTTCTCAGCCTGCCTCCTTTCTCTTGTTTCCAGCTGCCTCACCTTTGTAGACTTCTGTTTTCACAAACCATTAATAAACCCAACAAACTAAGCAAAAGAACATGGAAATTCTTTTTCTTTACATTTCCTGAGCTATTTTGTCTTTCAGTATTTGTTCCTTTATGCCTCCCGTGATTTCTGAGTGTCCCACGTGGAACAAAAGAGTATGAACGGTTGCTAAAAATGAGGCCCAACAGAGAGAAAGAGCATCCATCACCACCTTTATAAGAGGAAGGGCTTTATTTACTGGCCGGAAGCTTAGGGCATAGAAGAATTCAAAGGGCCTTGCTCCTAGACTAGCTTGGTCTTTCCCTTTTTATCTACAGTCAAAAAGTTCCAACCCAAGGACACCTTTCTCATTGGTCAGTTTCAATCAAGCAGGAAATGCTGTTCCAGGCTCCACAGAGCTACAGGAGTTCACAGAAGTGGAAATTTCCAAGTTCTAGAAAGTTAAGTTTACAACTTCCCAAGGGCTGAGTCACCACAGAGAGGACCCTGCAGGTGTATCCTTGAGGTCTCCTTGAGAAGACCTGCTCTCCTAGACCTCACCCTTCCTGGTTATCCTCTCTTAGAACAATCAGTGCTAAGGATGGGAAACATCTAGAAAAATGTTTGTCTTCAACCTCTGCAGAGGAAAAATGGACACACCCTTCACATTCACAACACGTTGTGAAATCAGCTGCATTCACTCCCCCTCTGCTTAAATCCAACTACCCATCTGACCTCAGCCTGAGTATTCTTCCTTACTTTATTTGGGATACTACACTTTCTCTCTTCCCAATGCTATCTCCTCTTCACTCACACCCTGCTCTCTGCTCTTTCCAATGGCTTCCACCCAGTCTCTAATATAAAATAACCTTCTGCTTATGCATCCTAATCTCCGCCTAAAGAAATTCTTCTCTCACCTTATGTGCGGGACCCACTGAGAAACTGAGCTTTTTTTTTTTTGCAGTTTTTGGCCAGGGCTGGATTTTAACCTGCTACCTCTGGTATATGAAGACAGTGCCCTACTCCTTTGAGTCACAGGCACCGCCCAAGTGACTGATTTTTTTTCCGCACCTCTTGGAAAGCACATGTAGTGAGAAGATGGAGTCAGCTGGGCTAGAGCATAGAGGACACAGCCGGTCTGGTGCTTTTAGGCCCCTTGTGACAATAACGTCCTTACTGTTTTATAAATTTAGCTCCCACCCTAAAGATACCCATCTTGAATAGTTGGGGATCTTAACTTTTGACTCGGAAATGTCATAAACTGTCACCATGTTGTGACATATTATTTAAAATAAGGCACTGGCATGTGACGCTCCATAAGCTAAAAGTGAGCACCACTGAGGCCACGGGCCCCAGATCCCTACTGTGGCAACGATGGTGGCTGCTCAGGTGGCTGGGAGATGCCAGTGGTGTGAGCACCCTCTGCAGTCACACTCCTGGGCCTTCATGGGCTTCCACCGCCCTTGTGCCCAACTTTTCCACTCTGCCCCTTCCCTCCCCTGCAATTCCAGCAACAAGGAAAAGTAGTCAGAGAAGGAGCTTTGAAGCTTAGCGGCCCGCCCCACCTCCACCAAGGAAGGAGGAATACAGTTAATAACCACCAGGTAATGGGACCAGCTTCTGGAGGAAGAGGGCTGCCCCCTGGCAGCAGCAGCATGGGCATGGCATTGCCTAATGACTGTATGACGCACACAACCTCTCCAAGGCTGAGATGGCCACACCTCAGCTTATCATACTGGCAAAGGTGGCTTTAACTGGGGAAGTAAATGACAGCTGCTATGATTACCTGGTGGGTGAAGAAAGACAGATGGCAGAACTGATGCCTGTTGGGGATAACAACTGTTCAGAGTGATGGGGAAGACCTTGAGGAATCTCCTCAAATAAAAGGTGAACCCAATGGACTGATAAACATGGAACTGAGAAATTCAGAACTCAGTATTGTACAATCTCAGCCTGTATTTGAGGCATCACCTGCCCCAGAAGTTGACAGCTCAAATAAAGATCATCCTTCAGAAACACTTGGAGCAGAAGACAAATGCAAGAACTTGAAGGCCAAACACTTTCGCTGTAAGCCATGCCAATATGAAGCAAACCTGAAGAACAGTTTGTACATCACATCAGAGTACACAGTGCCAAGAAATTTTTTTGATGAAGAAAGTGCAGAGAAGCAAGCAAAAGCCAGGGACTCTGGCTCTTCCACATCAGAAGTGGGGGATTCCTCCAAGACCCCATTAACTGTGACCACTGTGGCTAATCACATAGTAGCCACATCATATTGTAGCTACATAGCACAATCATATTGTAGTACTAATCAATATGCTCACTCTACTGCACATCTGAAACACCACACCATAGCTGGGGGTAACAAGCGAGTCTGTAAGTGCATCATCTGTACATACACAACAGTTAGTGAGTATCACTGGAGGAAACACTGGAGAAACCATTTTCCAAGGAAAGTATACATGTGTGGGGAATGCAACTATTTTTCAGACAGAAAAAAAAATTATGTTCAGGGTCTTAGAACTCATACAGGAGAAAACCTATATAAATGTGAAATTTGTCCTTACTCAGTTTTTCAGAAGACTCATGTAGCTAGACATATGTGTACTCATTCAGATGACAAGCCATTTACATGTGCAGTTACATGGCCTCTAATAAAAGTAAAGTAACTCGCCATCCAAGACAGGGTCACAATGGACCTAAACCTCTTTACTGCCCACATCATGGTTACAAAACATCAGACAGAAGCTACTTCAAAAAACATGCAGAGCTCTCATGTTAGCCCAAAGCAGTTCAATTGCCCCATATGTGACTACACAGCTTCCAGGAACTGTAGTCTACAGCATCACTTCAAATCTAAGCATCCTACTTCTCCTAAAAAAACAATGATGTCTCAAAAGTGAAACTAAAGAAAACCAAAAAGCAAGAGGCCGACTTGCCTGATAACAATACTACCAATGAAAATCCAGAAACAGACCAGACAAAAATAAAGGGAGATGGGGCTGGAAAGAAATATTAGAAGTCTGTAAATGTAGAGAAAAAATGTTTCTAAAGAGAAAAAGCCAGGCTGCGCCTGTGGTTCAGTGAGTAGGGCACTGGCCCCACATACCAAGTGTGGTGGGTTCAAATCCAGCCTCAGGCAAACTGTCACCAAAAATAGCCAGGTGTAGTGGTGGGCACCTGTAGTCCCAGCTACTCGGGAGGCTGAGGCAAGAGAATCGCCTAAGCACAGGACTTGGAGGTTGCTGTGAGCTGTGATGGCACAGGTCTTTACCTATGGCAATAAAGTGAAACTCTGTCTCAAAAAAAAAAAAAAAAAACAAGAAAAGAAAAGAAAAAGAAGAAAGGAAAAGAAAAAGCCTTGCAGTAGCATGTCAATGACCCAAGTGACTACCAGAACTCACAAATTAGCAACAGAAAGTAGAGAGATGGATGGATCTACAGGAAGTAATTCAGAAAACTTCTGTAAATCCAAGAAAAGCAAAAGGAAGATGGAAGCTGAAGCCCAATCCTTATGTGATCCTGTGAATGATGAGGAGTCTGTGACAAGAAGAAAAAGAAAATAGAAAGAGAATCCAGTAGTCAGGAAGTGCCAA
>NW_003852730.1:77030-85484 GCF_000181295.1 Otolemur garnettii
GTTCAGAAGGAGTCTGCTGAGCTGGGGCCTCCTCCCATGGAAGTGGTTCAGAAGAGGACTCAGATGGAACTGCCTCCAACCATAGAACCCCCTTTTCACATGAAACCAATTGCCCAAAAATCTCCTCTCCGAAAAGATAAAAAGGAAAATGGCATGGAAGGAGCAAGTCCTTATTGAAGTTGGCTTAGTGCCTGTGAAAGAGAGCCGACTTCTAAAGGAAAGGACAAGGACACAGGGTGTCATACCACCATTACCAGCACTGCTGAAGGAAAGATTAAAAGAAGAGGTGTCAGGCTCAGTGCCCCTAGGACAGTGGTTATGGTGCCAGCCCCATACACCAAGGCTGGTGGGTTTGAACCCAGTCTGGGCCAGCTAAAGAACAATAACAACTGCAATAATAATAATAATAGCCAGGCATTCTGGTGGGTGCCTGTAGTCCTACCTACTTAGGAGGCTGAGGCAGAAGAATTGATTAAGCCGAAGAGTTGGAGGTTGCTATGAGATGTGATGCCATGGCACTCTACCGAGGGCTATATAGTGAGACTCTGTCTCAAAAAGAAAACAATGAAAAACAGTAGACTCAGCACCTGCAGCTCAGCGGCTAGGGTGATGGCCACATACACTGGGGCTGTGGGGTCTGAACCCAGCCTGGGTCGGCCAAACAACAATGACAACTACAACAAAAAAGTAGCCAGGCTTTGGGGTGGGTGCCTGTAGTTCTATCTACTTGGGGGGCTGAGGCAAGAGAATCTCTTAAGCCCAAGATTTTGAGGTTGTTGTGAGCTGTGATGCCACAGCACTCTACTCAGGGGGACATAGTGAGATTCTGTCCCCTCAAAAAGTAATTGGGCTTGGCACCTGTAGCTTGGTGAGTAGGGCAACAGCCACATGCACCGAAGCTGGTGGGTTTGAGCCCTGGCTGGGCCTGCTAAAGAACAATGACTACTACAACAAAAAGAAAGAAAAGTAGATGGGCTTTGTGGTGAGTGCTTGCAATCCCAGCTGCTCAGGAGGCTGAGGCAGGAGAATCTCCTGAGCTTAAGAGTTTGAGGTTGCTGTGAGCTGGGACACCACTATACTCTACTGGGGGTGGCATAGTGAGACTCTGTGTCAAAAATAAACAAACCAACAAACAAAAAAAGAATAGGCATCAAAAGACCAAAAATCACTCTCTGAAGGTGAAAAGAATAAAGAAGCCCCTCTTCAGAGAGCAGGGGCAGAAGAGGTAGATGCCAGCCCAGCTGTTGTACCAAGGAATCCACCACTATTTCATCCTCTGGACAAAACTTGAACATAACAGAGGGTGAAACTTTAGATGGTAAATATCAGACTGACAGTATTCCTTGTGAAATGGAAATAGACACTGATCAGAACACAACAGAGAATGTCCCTGACAAAGACTCAGCAGTTAAAGACCCAGTTTTCACTGTTACTCCCTGCCCCGCCAATGGAAGAAAGTTAAGCAGTGTCCAAAACTACTCTGACATCACCTCCTATTGCCAGAGCAGTAAATGAGTCTCAGAAAATTGATGAAGATGAAGGCACACACAGTCATGATGGAAGCAAGCTAAGTAACAACAGGTCAGAGGGTAGTGACGATTCAGGATTGCATGGGGCTCGGCCAGCTCCACAAGAAAGTAGTAGAAAAAATGCAAAGGAAGCCTTGGCAGTGGAAGCATTGCAGGTAGATTTTGTTTGTATCTTCTAAGATCGTTCTTTGAGACAGGAGAAAGATTTCAGAAAGCACCTTCATAGCCATTTAGTTAATGTGTACTATCTGGAAAAAGCAGCTCAAGGACAGGAGTAGTGAACATTTGTAAGGCCTATTACATTTTATATATCCATTTATAATATCAGATAACCTTTTAAGATTATTTTAATTAGTGTCCAATTTTTTTTTTTTTGGCAATTATTTGGCTGGGGCTGGGTTTGAACATGCCACCTCCAGCATATGGGGCTGGCGCCCTACTCCTTTGAGCCACAGGCACTGCCCAAGTGTCCAATGTTGATTTTTTTGTTTGTTTTTTGAGACAGTCACACTTTGTCACTCTTGGTACAGTGATACGGCATCACAGCTCACAGCAATCTCAAACTCCTGGGCTTAAGCAATTCTCTTGCCTCAGCCTCCCAAGTAGCTGGGACTACAGGCATTCGCCACAACACCCAGCTTTTTTTTTTTCTTGTGCCATTATTGTGATAGCTGGCCCAGGCTGGCTTTGAACCCACCAGCCTCAGTGTATGTGGCTGGCACCATATCCACTGAGCTATGGGCGCTGCCCAACTTTTCTCTTATTAATCTACCACAATCGTAAAATCACACACACACACACACACACACACACACACAAAAGAAAGTAAAGAAAACCTATCACAATTGTTGAGTTAATCTTTCAATGAAGCAACCAAGGGAAAAAGGCAGGTTTGCCACTATCTCTATATATACAAGGGGATTCCTTATAATGTCACATTTTGTATGTTTATAAGGTACCACCTTATGAACAAAAGAGGCCAAATTTGTAATTTGACTGGCATTGCAGTGGAGTACTTGGTAACAGGGAAGGTCAGGTGACTAAGTTTACAGTGTCCTGTCTGGGTGGAAACCATTCATATATGTTATTACTACCCAAGATAAAACCACCAGTGGTATTTATAGACAGAGTCAGGTTAAACCCTGTGACTTTCCATTGTGGAATTTGCTGTGTCTTCTCCTCACGGGCACTTTCACATATCCACTTGTCATGTGTCCCTGTCAATTTTTTTTTTTTTTTTTTGAGACAGTCTCACTTTGTTACTCCTTGTACAGTGCCATGGCAACAAAGTTCACAGCAACCTCAAACTCCTGGGCTTAAACAATTGTCTTGCCTCAGTTTCCCAAGGGCCTGGGACTACAGGCGCGCACAACAACACCTGACTATTTGTATTTATTTATTTATTTCTTCTTCTTCTTTTTTTTCTTTTTAGATAGAGTCTCAACTTTTTGTCCGGGTGTCTTAGCTCACAGCGACCTCAAACTCTTGGTCTTAAGCAATTCTCTTGCCTCAGCTTCCTGAGTAGCTGGGACTGCAGGCACCCACCCACCACAACACCTGGTTATTACTTTGTTGCAGTTGTCAGTGTTGTTTTAGCAGGCCCTGGCCTGGTTTGAACCTGACAGCCTGGATGTATGTGGCCGGCACACTACTGACAGGGTTACGGGGGCCTCTAATGTCTGGCTGTTTTTAGAGATAAGGTCTCTCTCTGGCTCAGGCTGGTCTCAAACCTATGAGCTCAGAAAATCCACCTGCTTCAGCCTCAAAGTGCTCAGATTACAGGCATGAGCCACTGTGCCCAGCTGTCCCTGTCAATTTGTAGGAACAGAACAGGTTATGGAATATTTGATATAAAGGGCCTTTGTCTGGTTTTGGCAATTATATGGCTTGATACTATCACGTAACCAAGTACTTCCAGACTTTTGGTCTCTCCTAATGTAATCATCAATGCCTGGCAGTTTAACACAGAGAGAGAGTGAACTATCCCAAATTGTGCAGGCCTGGCCATATGGTGATTTGACAAGTATTATCAATAGGAAAATTAGTGTCAGCACCATCCATGATCTCTATGAGAGGGGTAAGAATGTCATCTGAGGAATCAAACCATAGGGTTTGATCACAATATTGTCCCAGGATATCACCTAGAAAAGATCCAGCATTATTTTAATTTTCAATGCAGAGGGGAAAATTCTTTTCTAGTGACTTTACCTGAACAAAAGAGAGCTCTTGAGTTTCCACAGAACGTTTTCTACGTTGAGTTGGCTAGCATCAGGTGAAAACGTATGTTGCTTCTTCTCTGGCTATGGATGCCACATCCTATCGTACATCTATTTTCCAGGCACACATATTAGCAGCAATAAAAATAAACTTAGGGTCCTTTGCATGATCTAGATGTTGGTATAACCAAAGGTGATCAGATATCTCACTTTTGGCAGAACAGTCCCAATTTTTAACAATTTCTCCCACATCCTGCGGCCTTTTAAAAAAAGTCCCAATTTTTGGACAGAATACACAACAAGCTAGGGAATGGCAGGAGAATGGGGAGGGAATATATGGTTTTTGGCTGCCATGTGGCTATTTAGCCAGGATATGAGTTTTATATTATTTTATGTGTGAAATATAATTTAACAAATTCTTGTGAAAAATTTCATGACCTTTTAAACAATAGCAATCTACTAAAAAAAATTCCCTCAGATGAGAACTATGCCAAAGAATAAAATAATACTATACATAATTTTTATTACTGTATTATATTTGTAAATTGTACTTATGTTGAAATTAAAAATATATATTACAATACTTTTTTTGCATTCTATGAAAATTTCTATTGCTCCATATAGACCAAATTTTTAATTAAGACCCCCCCAATGGTGTCCCACTTTACCAATGTTAAAATCTAGTCACCTTAGCATAACCAGCAATCAGACTGATTAGTTAGTGTGGCTAGGGTTTGAAAGACTGGAACAAAGCGGTGCCGGCTCTGTCCTCAATCTCCTGGACAAACAGTAGGGGTTAATAAGAGTAAGGCATAGGTTGCAAGGAGAGCAATAATGGAAGATAAAAGAGAGAATGGGATAGATTGAGGCAACTTTCACTTAGCCTGTATTGTGTTATTTCTGAAAGTGGGGGGTGCTTAAAGGTAAAATTGTTTAAAAGTGATCATTGGGGGTGCTTAAAGGTAAAATTGTTTAAAAGTGATCATTGGGGGTTTAAAAGGCAAGGAATATAGATTTAAATGAGGTTTCTGGATCTGCAATCTTGGGAAATACCTGTCTACTTCCTGGAGTCATCTGCTTCAGGAGCCTGGGGACTAGCCCTGGAAATCCTTACTTTCAGATCACCTGTAGAGGTCGTTCTCCAACTGTCTCTGTATTGGGCATGCCTCATGTAAATCTAAGAGAGTTTTTTCTTTCTTTCTTTTTTTTTTTTTTTTTTTTGAGACAGAGCCTCAAGCTGTCCCACTGGGTAGAGTGCTGTGACATCACAGCTCACAGCAACCTCCAACTCCTGGGCTCAAGCGAGTCTCCTGCCTCCACCTCCCAACTAGCTGGGACTACAGGCACCCAACACAACACCTGGCTATTTTCTTTTTGGTTTTGGTTGCAGCCATCATTATTGTTTGGTGGGCCCGGGCTGGATTTGAACCTGCCACCTTAGGTGTATGTGGCTGGCGCCTTAGCCACTTGAGCCACAGGCATCGAGCTAGAGGGTTTTGTCTTTTACTTTCATGGCAGTGTAGGTGGTTAACAGTACTTCATCAGGGCCATCCCAGCGGGGTGACAGTCCATGTTTTCTTCTAAAAATTTTGATCGTCTAAAAGCATGATCTCCTGATCGAAAGGGATGGCAAGGCTTATCAGTTGGTGAAGACTATGTTTTTTTCATCTGTTGATAATATGCTCCACGTACATTAATCAGTGCCTGTATATAGCTAGTCATGGTATCAAATTGTTCATTCAGATGGCTATACTTTCCAGTCAGCCCAGGAGGTTTAGGGGTGCCAGTAGACATTGGGTGACCAAACAGTATTTCAAAGGGTGTTAATCCATGTATTCTATTTGGGGTGTTATGGACTTTTCTAAGGGCCAGAGGTAATGCTTCTGGGTATTTAAGTCCAGTGTCTTGACATGTTTTGCCAAACTTCTCTTTATGTCTAGGTTTTTACATTCTACCTGTCATGAGGATTGAGGATGATATGGGGTATGAAATTTTAAAAAGTTCTCCCGAGCCTTTGCAAGCAGATAGTTTATTTATGCTGTGAAAGGGTTCCTTGGGCGATGTCCATAGCTCAGTGCTTAGGGTGCTGGCCATCCGCATAGGGAGTTGTTAGGTTGGAACCCAACAAGAAAGTGCTAAACCAACCAACAAACAAAATAGCCCCATGTAGTGGCAGGTGCTTGTAGTCCCAGGTACTAGGGAGGCTGAGGCAAGAGAATTGCTTGAGCCCAAGCCTTTGAGGTCACTGTGAGGTATGAGGCCACAGTACTCTACAGAGGGTGACAAAGTGAGAGTCTGTCTCCATAAAAAAGAAAAAGAAAAAGAAAAGAGAAGAAAAGAAATGTGTTCCTTGATCTGATTCAATCCATAAGGGTATACCAAATCAAGGGATAATTTCAGGTATCAATTTCTGTACTACTGTCGGAGCATCTGCACATGTGGTTGGGTAACATTCAGTCCACCCCCTAAGCATACAGACAACAACTAAGCAGCGAGAAAAGCCTAAAGCTGGAGGTAAATCTATAAAATCAATTTGAAGCGTCACAAATGGCAACATGGGTCTTTGGCGACACCCTAGAGATTATTGGTCTCCTCCAGAGATTTGGTGATATTTACAAATAGTATACTGGGAGATAATTTGATCAGAGATTCTGTAGATCCCAGGGCAGTACCAACTATTTTTTAGTTCCTTAATTATCCCCATTTGCACATAGGTCCCATTTGGTGAGGGCTAAGTGCAAGCAAAACATTAAAGGAAAGGGGGCCACGGTGAGTCCATTTGGTTCAATAAATAATCCATTTGATAACTGTTTAGCACCATTATGTATCCATTTATCTTTTTCAGTCTGTGGGGTATTAATCTGATGATCAATGATGTCAGATAAGGATAAGGGGAAGGTATTAAGTTGAATTAAAAAAGGATAAGGGGACCATTTCAGCAGCATGTTTTGCAGCTCCGCCTGCTCTATCTTCTGTTTCTTTAGTGTGGGCTGCACAATAAATAATAGTAACCTTAGAGAGGAGGTGAATGGCTGTAATAGGGAAGCAATTATAGACTTACTGGCAATAGAGGTGCCAGCTGATGTTAAGAAACCATAAGATTGATTCGGTGCCTGTGGCTCAAGCAGCTAAGGCTCCAGCCACATACACCTGAGCTGGTTGGTTCGAATCCAGCCCAGCCTGCCAAACAACAACGATGGCTGCACCCCAAAAATAGCTGGGCATTGTGGCCGGCGCCTGTGGTCCCAGGTACTTGGGAGGCTAGGGAAAGAGACACCGGGAGTTGGTGATTGGTGTGAGCTGTGAAGCCATGGCGATTTACCCAGGGCGACAGTCTGAGGCTCTGTCTCTAAAAAAAAAAAAGGAACCACAAGATTTCCAAATAGCGACAACCGCATGGCAGACTTCAAAGGCATATTTGGAGTCTCTGTAAATAGTGACAGTTTTTTCCTTCTGCTCATGTGAAGCTCTAGTGAGGGCTATAACTTGAGCAGGTTGTGCTGATTTTATAGTAGGCAGGGAGGATGCCTCCCGGGTTTCATGTGGAGAAACTATAGCATATCCAGCTGTTATACTATTGAAGGAGCTAAGGAAATATTGCCTCAAAATATGACTCATTGGTGGGCGGTGCCTGTGACTTAAGGAGTAGGGCACCAGCCCCATAGATTGGAGGTGGCAATTTCAAACCCGGCCCTGGCCAAACCCCCCACTCTCCCCCCACCAGAAAAATTAAAATGACTGCTTGGTGTAGAGAATATTTCGAGCTAAAGGCCATTCATGATCAGGAAGCATGAAAGGAGGCCTTTTCTCTATCTACATAAAACCTGAGTAACATGATTGGGAACCAGAAAGGGGATACTGACTTCCTTTTTACATGCTATAAATCTCGACCCAAGGTCATTTGAAGCAGGATGCCTGTCTCTGAAATTAATCTACAGATAAATCTGTTTCCACCCATCTACACACATTCCCCCCTAGCAACCACTTGCTGCACCCATACTTTCCACATCCTCCCCCCTCTCTTCCAAAAGTCTCTATCACTGAGACTTTGGATAATCATTCCTGTGTTAACCCCCATGTGTATGGTATTTGGAAATAAATCTTTATTTTTTTTTTTTTTTGAGACAGTCTTTATGTGGCTCCAGGTAGAGTGCCATGGCACCACAGCTCACAGCAACCTCAAACTCTTGGGCTTAAGTCATTCTCTTGCCTCAGCTACCCAAGTAGCTGGGACTACAGGTACCCAATACAACACCTGGCTATGTTTCTGTTGTAGTTGTCATTGATGTTTGGCAGGCCTGGGCCGGGTTGGAACCTGGTGTATGTGGCTCGCACCCTTGCCACTGACCTAGAAGTGCTGAGTCTCCAGCTCACTTGTGAAACAGCTAGTGCCAGCCAAGGGAAAACCAGAGGACACAGAAAGCCGAGTCTTACTTCTCTCCTCCCCCAACATCCTGTTTGTATAAGTTTCCTATTGTCAAGTAGAAAATGGACTTCAAATGGAACGTGTACCCCTGGGGATACAGGCAGAGACACAGAGTATAACACAGAAGAATTGTACATTAAAGGTACAGTAATTTAAAAAATGTAAGAGTTAGGGACCATGAGATGAATGCCAATACTATTTCATTTACACCCTTAGGTGTTGGACAAAAAGTATTCATTTATTGCAGGCTTTTCTTTTCTTTTCTTTTTTTTTTTTTTTTTTT
>NW_003852730.1:86380-93535 GCF_000181295.1 Otolemur garnettii
GGTAACAGCTTGAGGCTCTGTCTCAAATAAAAAGGGGGGGGCATTATATGGAGTTTCGCAGGGCCTTATAGGCCCACATCTCATAAAGTTGTCAATCAATGGGGCTATGTCCACTATTGTTTCATGTTTAAAAAGTATGGACTTTTTTAAAATTTCAAGACAGACCCTCAAGCTGTCACCCTGAGTAGAGTACTGTGACATCACAGCTCACAGCAACCTCCAACTCCTGGGTTCAAGTGATTCTCCTGTCTGCCTCCCTAGTAGCTGAGATTACAAGGGCCTGCCACAACGCCCAGCTATTTTTTGGTTGCAGCGTTATTGTTTGATGGGACCTGGCTGCATTTGAAACTGCCAGCTCAGGTGTATGTGGCTGGCCCCTTAGTTGCCTGAGCCACAGGTGTCGAGCCAAAGTATGGACATTTTTGTGGTGGTTGAACTTCTGATTTTAAGTGGGTCTCAACTGGGGTGATCCTGAGGGCTTTCATAGGGTTGTCCTTTTCCCAGAGACGTTTACCTGGATGTTGATTTCTTCTGACCTTTTGTCCTCATCCTCCAGATGCTGGCGTAGCACCTACCAGACATGTTCATGCTGTACCTTCATCGGAAGGCTATTGTTTCCTGGACAGAAGGTAATCTGAGTACATAATTTAGATAAGACCCTCCCCAGCAAGACAACAAGGAAGTCAAGCATCTGAAGAAACCGATTAAGTCATCTGTTCTTCTCCCATCCACCGTGTAAGAGGTTTAAGAAAGAATTTGCGTTCTGGCTGTCCTGTCACTCCTACTACAGAGCCAGGTTGTTTAGTCATAGGAGAGAGAGCAGTATGAAGCGCTAAATATGCAGCCCTAGCATTTGTTAGAAAGTCTTGACCCACAGCTTTCCACAGATAGAGAAGAGAGGTAAACTATCCATTAGACAAGGCCTCCCTACAGACATTGAGGCAAATTATTGCTGTCCAGAAAGGCATCATTGTCACTGATGAACTAATACCTGTGGACAATGCTGTGCCCATCTCAGGCGGCCAGAGTTCTCCAGGCCCTGCATTTTCCCACCTGGAATCAGAATGTCAGATTCCAGGTGCAGGAGGCATCTGTTACCAAGTATCTAACCACTTTCTACTCTCAAAACCGGAGTTTCATACCTACCTGTGGTTGGGCACCTCTGTTTAGCCTTTGCCTCACCCAGTCCTCTTGCTCAGATGACGCCCTTATCTGCTCTAATTTTTACCACTGACCACAGTGAAAGGGCTGCCCATTGATTCAACTTGAGTGGAGTTCGGAGTGCCTTCCTGGATCTTTCTCAGGGAGTCTGTGAAGAGGTTTATTATAAACCATTTGCCTCCAGTTGAGGAATGGTTAACGAGAGCTTTTGTAAAGCCAAGAGAAGAGCAAGGCTGTAAGTTTATAAATGACCACAGTGATGCAGTAGATGAAAAATCTAGTCCAAACACCTTATTTGAGAATGTCACAACTCAAAAAGGGCAGCAATAAGGGCACGGAAGCCCCAGTTTGTCCCACAACCAGAAAGGGTGCAGTGTGGCCAGAGTGCACATTATGAATGACAACATATGTTGTTGTTCCAGTGTGGCAGAAGTTACATGTACATGTTCTGTCATCTTAACTTAGCAAGAAAAATCCAAGAGGTGTGATGAGTGAATTAAAGACACAGAGGAAGGAGTAAAACTGTCAGGCAGTTGAGAAAAAGAGAGTGAGATCTTAAAGGGTAAGGTTGGCTTCTTTTGTTCCTTTGGTTTCAAAGGAGTAACTGATAAACTTGAGTAGAGATAACAGCTTAATAATCTTGATTCCCAAACCCATAAGTAATCAAATACAGCTGTAGGCAGGCGGAAGAACATACAGAGAGGGAGATTTATTTTCACTCCATAGTGGAAGATTGATGCGGAATAACTGATGCAATTTATTTGCCAGTTTCAATATATACAGCGCAATCCAAAGAGGTTTTAAACAAGGTCTCATAACAAAAAGAACACTTTGTAGTCCTATTTTGTAATTTTTATTTCTTTGAGACAGAATCTCAAGGTGTTGCCCTGGGTAGAGTGCTGTGGCATCATAGTCCACAGCACCTCCAACTTTCAGGCTCAAGAGATCCTCTTGCCCCAGGGTTTCTATTTTTGTTAGAGATGGGGTCTCAGTTGTGTTCAGAACAGTCTGGAACTCATAAGTTCAAGCAGTCAAGTCAACACTGCTTCCCAGAGTGGCAGAATTACAGGCCTGAGCCTGGGCCCCTAACCCATTTTTTTCTTTTAATTAGAGATTCCCTTTCAATTAGACCAACTTGTTGACATACAAAATGTTGATAAATCCACCTTTGCAAATATCATGCCTCACATAGACTATTTTTGACATGCTGAAGTCTTGCTTTTGTTTCAGATTTTTCTTATTAAACCATGACTTATTTTAGGACAAACATTGCTATATCAGTTTTTGTCCTAGACAAAATGATTCCCTTAACTTTTAAAGTTCCTTATGACCCATTGTTTTTTATAGTTGTGACTTTCTTCACATTTTACTTCTACATTTTAGATCCTTCTTGCTTCTTTTTTTTCTACTTTGAAATAAAATGGCATCCTAGTTAAGTGTTTCCTTCATAAAGATGTGAGAAAGGAGGCCTGTGGATTTAAAGGATTTAGGTGGGCAGAGGGACTTTAGAGATCACAAGCGTTTGTATTTTACCTTCCATTTTGAAGAGAGAGACAGGAGAGGGAAACAAAGGCCCTGAATGTCCAGGGAGAGCAGAGAGGCTCTAATGTTATGCACACCAGTTTGCTTACTATCACAGAGAGACAGCTTGCCAACACTCAGCCTTCCCAGTTGAGCTTGTTCTGAAGTTGCAGTTTCACAGGGTGTACAGTGGTTCTCAACTTTCCTAAAGCCGCCATGCATTTTCATTGTTACAAAGGGGTCATGACCCACAGGTTGAGAATTGCTGGGACGGTGAATGTGATTCCCTGTCTCCAGGAGAGGGCAATGTCACTGCCACTGCACCTGCTAATAGAGAGGGCATAGTCCTAGCACAGGCCCCTTCCTGAGCCATATCTTACTGCAGGAACCGAGACTGGGAAGGCCTCAGGCCTGGGGTCTTCTTCCGTGAGCCTCTAGGGGAACTCAGTGCCTGACAACCTTCTTCCCTAGTGATAATAACCACTTCAAAAGTTTCCTTCTGCTCTTAAGATCTAATGCGGCTCAGTGCCTGTAGCTCAAGCGGCATACACCAGAGCTGGAAGGTTTGAATCCAGTCTGGGCCTGCCAAATTAAAAGGACATCTACAGTCAAAAAAAAAAAAAAAAAGGCAGGCATTTTCGGGGCACCAGTAGGTAGTTACAGCTACTTGGGAAGCTGAGGCAAGAGAATTGCTTAAGCCCAAGAGTTCCAGGTTGCTGTGAGCTGTGATGTCACGGTACTCTACCCAGGGGAACAGCTTGAGACCATCTCAAAACAAACAAAACAAAAAACAAAAAAAACCCCAAAAGATCTGCTCATGGCCTGGCTTTCTCTGTCTACTCATCCCCATTCTAGTTATCGATACCTTAAAATCTGGTTTAACATTCTGCATGATGGGCCTGAGACCCCTTTTTAAGCTTTTTAATATCAGCACTAACTGGGGGATGAAGTGCATTGTCAAGGTGAGGAAGAAAAAGCAGATGAAGCAGGGGCAGGTAAGAAGCTACATTACCTAGAAGGGAAGACGGCCAGAGAGACGTAGGAGTAATAATATCCAGGAGGAGAGTGAATTCAGAATATCTATTGTTCCATTAGCTTATCTTGTTGAAGATGTGTATTTTCCTCCCAGATAGTAACAGTAAAATGTCAGATATTAGGCGACCAGAGGTGAGGTATGTATTTCATTTTTTTGTTCCAGGTGCCAAAGAACAGTTATTACAACCAAGACAGTGAAACAAATGAGCAGAATAAGCAGATATAAGTGTGCAAAAGGGCAAAGACTATAAAGGACTGTACACTCCAGAGAAGGAGCACATCTACATTTCCAAGTGGAGAAGACCCTGGGATTAGCAAGATATTTCCCCTTACATGGATTTTCCAATTCTAGGTTAGTGGTGTGGGGGTAAAATATTGATGCTATTTCTTCAAAATGGGGAAACCTTCAGAATGGCGAGTTCTCCCATTTCTATCCCTGTAATTAATGGACACTATTTGTCATTGTAATTGTAGAGTATGATAGAACTGGTGTAAATTGTACTATGTTAATGAAAATAGGTCACTTGAACCTACTGTCATCTTACTTGTATGCCCACTCCAAAGACCCCTTTTTGGTGGCCTCTCTACCTCTGAGGCTCATTTTGTAGAACAAACATCAGTTCAGTTTTGGAAACTGAAATGCTAGCTGAATTCCTGAAATGCTAGCTTTTGTTTCTTGGAAGTCCCTGCTGCTCAATTTGTTCCTCTTAAATTATGGACAAAGGATCTCCTAGTATCATCTGCCCCTGTCTCTCCTTAGCCCTACCTAACAGGACAAACACAACTTTAAGGCTCTGAGACCTGACTGACATTTGTAGAGTATTTCTTCCATTTGAATTAGGATTGGAAAAACGTGAGATATATTTAAAGATACTGTCACACTTTTTTTTTTTTTTCTAGAGCCATAGTCTCACTTAATCACCCTTGATAGAGTGTCGTGGCATCATGGCTCACAGAAACCTCCAACTCCTGAGCTTAGGTTATTCTTTTGCCTCAGCCCTCCGAGTACCTGGGACTACAGGTGCCTGAAAAAATACCTGGATATTTTTTGTTTGCAGTTTGGCAAGGGCCGGGTTTGAACCCACCACACTGGGTATATGGGGCTAGCACCCTACTCACTGAGCCACAGGTGCCGCCTGATATTGTCACAGTCTTAACATATGTAGTATTTCTTTATGAATTCTGTTGTGTACTGAAATGAGTACTGGGTATACGATTTGACACTTCTCATTTGTAGGAGATTTCTGTGTTACAAATTTTTTATTTATACAATGGTTGAAGGATTAAACAACTGTTAATCTCTTCACATTTGTAGAGTTTTTCTTCAACATGAATTCTGTTGTGTACAGAAAACAGTGCCTACTGGAATAAGGCTTTGCCACATCTTCACAGTGTTCCCATTTTTCCTGCTATGATTTCTCTTATGTTTAATAAGAACTGAGGACCACTGAAAAGCTTTGCCACATTATTCACATTTGTAAGATTTCTCTCCAATATGAATGTTCTTATGTGTAGTAAGGTTTGAGCTGTGGTTAAAGTCATTGCCACACTGTTCACATTTGTAGGATTTCTCTCCAATTTGAGTTCTTTTATGCTTAGCATGCTATGAACACCAGGTAAAGGCACTGCCACAGTCTCCATATAGAAAGTTTCTCTCTTGTGTGATTTCTTCTATGTACAGTGAGGATTGAATGTGAGTTAGAGTTTGCCCACTGTCCATATTTATAAGGTTTCTGTCCAGAATAAATTCATAAATGTCTACAAAGGTTCAGAAATACATTAAAGCCTTTGCCACATTTTTTGACCTTTGTAGAGTTTCTCTCCACAACAAATGTGTACTACTAATGACCTACATTAAAAGGCTTTACCACATTTTTTAAATTTGTAAGGTTTACGTCCAGAGTAAATTCTTTGATATTTAGAAAGGCGTGAGTACCAGTTAAGGCTTTACCACATTCTTGACATTTGTAGGGTTTCTGGCCATAGTGAATTCTTTGCTGTTCAGAATGGTGGGAGTGCTTGAGTAAGGGCTTTGGCACATTCTTGACATTTGTAGGGTTTCTCTCCAGAGTGAATTATTTTATGTACAGAGAGGCTTGAATACTGGTTAACAGTTTTGCCACTGGTGGCACCTGTGGCTCAAAGGAGTTGGGTGCTGGCCCCATATACCGGAGGTAATGGGTTCAAACCCAGCCCTGGAGAAAAAATGCAAAAAATAAATTAATTAAAAAGTTTTGCCACATTCTTGACATTTGTAGGGTTTCTCTTCAGAATGAATTACAAGATGTACAGAAAGGCTTGAGTAATGGTTAAAGGGTTTGCCAAATTCTTGACATTTGTAGGATTTCTCTCCAGAGTGAATTCTTTCATGTTTAGAAAGATGTGAGTATTGGTTAAAAGCTTTGCCAAGTTCTTCACATTCATAGGGTTTCTCTCTTGAGCAGAGGTTCTCAAACTGTGGGACCCGAAACACAGGAACTGTATTAAATGGCTGCAGCATTAGAAAGGTTGAGAACCACTGCTCTAGAGTGAATTCTTTTATGTTTAGTAAGGGCTGAGCTAATATTAAAGGCTTTGCCACATTCTTCACATTTGTAGGGTTTCTGTCCAGAGTGAATTCTTTGATGTACAGAAAGGCTTGAGTACTGGTTAAAGGCTTTGCCACATTCTTGACATTTATAGGGTTTCTCTCCAGAGTGAATTCTTTGATGTACAGAAAAACTTGAGTAATTGTTAAAGGCTTTGCCACATTCTTGACATTTGTAGGGTTTCTCTCCAGAGTGAATTCTTTGATGTCTAGAAAGGTTTGAGTACTGGTTAAAGGTTTTGCCACACTCTTGACATTTGTAGGGTTTCTCTCCAGAGTGAATACTTTGATGTCTAGTAAGGGCTGAACTATTATTAAAGGCTTTGCCACATTCTTGACATTTGTAGGGTTTCTGTCCAGAATGAATTCTTTGATGTACAGAAAGGTGTATGTGCCGGTTAAAAGCTTTGCCACATTCTTGACATTTGTAGGGTTTCTCTCCAGAGTGAATTCTTTGATGTACAGAAAGGTGTGTGTGCCAGATAAAGGCTTTGCCACATTCTTGACATTTGTATGGTTTCTCTCCAGAATGTATTCTTTGATGTACAGAAAGGCTGGAGTACTGGTTAAAGGTTTTCCCACATTCTTGACATTTGTATGGTTTCTCTCCAGAATGAATTCTTTGATGTCTAGAAAGGTGTGTGTGCTGATTAAAGGCTTTGCCACATTCTTGACATTTGTACGGTTTCTCTCCAGAATGAATTCTTTGATGTACAGAAAGGCTTGAGAACTGGGTAAAGGCTTTGCCACACTCTTGACATTTGTAGGGTTTCTCTCCAGAGTGAATTCTTTGATGTGCAGAAAGGTGTGAGGATTGTTTAAATACTTTGCCACACTCTGGACATTTGTAG
>NW_003852730.1:93555-97022 GCF_000181295.1 Otolemur garnettii
TTCTTTGATGTGCAGAAAGGTGTGAGGATTGTTTAAATACTTTGCCACACTCTGGACATTTGTAGGGTTTCTCTCCAGAGTGAATTCTTTGATGTCTCGTAAGAGATGAAGTAACCTTAAAGTCTTTGCCACATTCTTGACATTTGTACGGTTTCTCTCCAGAATGAATTCTTTGATGTACAGAAAGGTCTGAGTGCTGGGTAAGGGTTTTGCCACATTCTTGACATTTGTAAGGTTTCTCTCCAGAGTGAATTCTTTTATGTTTAGTAAGAGATGAACTGTGATTAAAGGTATTGCCACACTCTTGACATTTGTAGGATTTCTCCCCAGAGTGAATTCTTTCATGTTCAGAAAGTTGTGAGTGCCAGTTAAAGGCTTTGCCACATTCTTGACATTTGTAGGGTTTCTCTCCAGAGTGAATTCCTTGATGTCTAGAAAGGTGCATGTGTCGGGTAAAAGCTTTGTTACATTCTTGACATTTGCATGGTTTCTCTCCAGAGTGAATTCTTTGATGTACAAAAAAACTTGAGTAACGGTTAAAGGCTTTGCCACATTCTTGACATCTATAGGGTTTCTTTCCAGAGTGAATTCTTTGATGTCTAGAAAGGTTTGAGTACTGGTTAAAGGTTTTGCCACACTCTTGACATTTGTAGGGTTTCTGTCCAAAATGAATTCTTTGATGTACAGAAAGTTGCATGTGCCCGTTAAAGTCTTTGCCACATTCTTGACATTTGTAGGGTTTCTGTCCAGAATGAATTCTTGGATGTACAGAAAGGCTGGAGTACTGGTTAAAGGTTTTGCCACACTGTTGATATTTGTAAGGTTTCTCTCCAGAATGAATTCTTTGATGTCTAGAGAGGAGTGCGTGCCCGATAAAGGCTTTTCCAGGTTCTCCACGGTTGTATGATTTGCCTCCAGAACGACGTACTTTATGTACAGAAAGGCTTGAGTAATGTTTAAAAGCTTTGCCACAGTGTTGACATTTGTAGTGTTTTTCTCTGGAATGAATTCTTTTATGGCCATCAATGTATGAGTACTTCTTGGTAAGTTTGTCACATTCTTTATATTTGTAAGGTTTTTCTCCAGTATTCAAAATCTTATGTTTATAATACTTTGATCTGTGGCTAAGACATTTGCCATCATTTTTATACCTGTTGAGTTTCTCTCCAGTATGGAGTGTTGAGCAAGATTGGAAGAATTGGCTACCTTCTTTGCATTTGTATTGTTTTTCTGCAGTATTTGTTATCTTATGTTCTGTGATGTGTGAGCAGAGCTTACAGGATTTCCCATACTTTTCACATGTAAAAGTTTTCTCTAAGGTATATATCATGTTATGTCTATTTAGATTTGACAACTGTCTGAAGACTTTGCCATGGGTAGCTGTTACACATTTGTCAAGTCCACTGTAACATACTTTCTGCTGCTTACATTCATACACACCTTCCCAGTTGTTTGTAAAGTTTAAATTCTCAGGGCCACATATTTGATGTCTGCTCAGGATCAGCTCTGGAAATAAAATATTTGTGTCCAGCTCTTGCAAATGGTCTTGGGTAGAATGATTAGGTAGAGCTGAAAGAAATTTAAAGAATAACAATTTTAGCCACTCCCTTTTTCTCAGAATCCAGTAAATATACCTTAAACATTTTATCTGCAAAATCATGTTAAGAACATTAGGAAGATGCCATAATACAGTAGAGAGGCACCAATTATCTTAAAGATAAATAAATGTTGCATGTATATACTGCATTTTGGGGAAGTGTGAAAACCAAGCAAGAATATGCAGCACAACAAGTAAGCAAAAGTTGTAGAGATAATGTAGAGACAGAGCATTGGATCAAGTATTTAATCCACAAACTCAAGTACACTGAGGTGAATGGATCACTAGAGCACAGGTGTTTGAAATCAACCTGAGCAATAATGAGACCCCATCTGGATTGGCACCTGTAGCTTAAGACACTAAGGTGCCAGCCACATACACTGGCGAAGTAAGGTTGGAATATAGCCCCAGCCTGCCAAACAATATCAACCAAAAACTAACCTGGTGTAGGGGTGGGCAAATGTAATCCTAGCTACTCCTGGCTGTGGCAAGAGAATCACTTAAGCCCAAGAGTTGAAGGTTGCTGTAACCTGTGATACCTAGGCACTCTACCCAGAGTGACAGCTTGAGACTCTGTCTCAAAAAAAAAAAGCAAAACCCCAAACAGTGAACCCCCCCCCCAACTACCACAAATAGAAAAATTATTCCAGCATGGTGGCACACGCCTCTAGTCCCAGCAACTCATGAGGCTGAGGCAAGAAGATCTCTTGTGCCCAGAAGATTGAGGATGCTGTGAGCTATGACAACACAGTACTCTTCCCAGGGTGACAATTACTTAGGCTGAAATAAATGAATAAAAAAAAAATACATACATACACACATACATTCATACAGTATGTATGCACATATACACAAATATGTGGCAGGTTTATACATGGCCCTGGCCGAACTGCAACAAAAAAATAGTGGGGCATTGTGATGGGCCCCTGTAATCCCAGTCTTCCTACTCTGGAGGCTGAGGCAAAAGAATTGCCTAAGCCCAGGTGTTGGAGGTTGCTGTGACCTGTGACACCACAGCACTCTCCCGAAGGCAATAAAGTGAGACTCTGTCTCTAAAAAAAAGTCACACTCAAGAAGAGAATCTTGAAAGCAGCAAGAGAAAATAGATGTGTTATCACTAAGGATGCTCATCAGATTACTAGTGGATTAATCAACACGAACCTTCCACATCAAAAAACAGTTGCTGATATAGTCAAAGAGCCAAAAAACAAAACAAAACAAAAAAACACAAAACTTGAAAGCACATACACTATATCCACCAAAACTGTATTTCTAAATGAAGAGAACACAAATATTTATCAAGGTATATAGATGCTGCCAGGGCAAGCTGGTTTACGTCTGTAATCCTAGCACTCAGGAAGGCTGAGGAGGGTGGATTGCTTGATGTCACAGGTTTGAGACCAGCCTGAGGAAGAGCAAGACACCATCAGTAGTAAAAATAGAAAATCTGAGGCAAAAGGATCGCTTGAGCCCAAGAGTTTCATGTTGCTGTGAGCTATGACACTAGAGTACACTACACAAAGTGACATAGTGAGAATCTGTCTCAAAAAAAAAAATTGAGAGTCTGCAGTAAAACTCTGGTAATGGGTCTATATTTACAATATAACAAGATGTAATTGTTGACAAAAATAACAAAATCCAGTACAGATGTTTAAAAAAATTGTCAACAGTAAGCCCTTCTCTTTAAAAGTTATATAAATAATTCACAGTAATTTCTTCTCTTTCAAAAACTATGTACACGGCTCGGCGCCTGTGGCTCAAGCGGCTAAGGCGTCAGCCACATACACCTAACGTGGCGGGTTCGAATCCCCAGCCCAGGCCCACCAAACAACAACGATGGCTGCAACCAAAAAATGGCCAGGCGTTGTGG
>NW_003852730.1:97154-99821 GCF_000181295.1 Otolemur garnettii
AAAAAAAAAAACTATGTAGACATGACTGGGAGGGGTGGCTCATGCATGTAATCCTAGCACTCTTAAAGGCTGAGGCGGGTGGATTGCTTGAGCCCCTGAGTTCCAAATCAGCCTGAGCAAAATTAAGACCCCATCTCTACTAAAAATAGAAAAACTAAGGCGAGAAGATCACTTGAAACTAAGAGTTGAAGATTGCTGTGAGCTATGATACCATGGTATTCTACTCAGGGTGACAGCTTGAGACTCAGTTTGTTGAGACTCAACTGAAAAAAAAAAATTTACATACAAATTTATGGACTTCACGATGAAATGACAGACATTAAATAAATATAGGAAGGCCAGGCACGGTGGCTCACTCCTTCAATCCTAAGACTCTTGAGGTCCAAGGTGGGTGGATTTCTTGAGCTCTCGGGTTCAAGACCAGCCTAAACGAGTGAGAGAGACCCCATCTATAAGAAAATATGTGGGTGTTTTGGCTAGCGTCTATAGTACAAGCAACTCTAGAGGCTCAGACAAAAGGATCGTTTCAGCCCAGGAAGTTGAGGTTGCTTTGAGCTATCATGCCATGGAACTATAACGGAGGCAATGAAGTGAGACTCTATCTCAAAAAAATAAAATAGGCTCGGTGCCTGTGGCTCAAGTGGCTTAGAGGCCAGCCACATACACCCAAGGTGGCAGGTTTGAATCCAGCCCAGACCACCAAACAACAGTGACAGCTGCCGGGTTTGAATCCAGCCTGGGCCACCAAACAACAATGATGGCTGCAACAAAAAAATAGCTGGGTGTTGTGGTCCCAGCTACTCGGGAGGCTGAGGCAGAAGACTCACTTAAGCCCAGGAGTTAGAGGTTGCTGTGAGCTGTGATGCCACAGCACTCTACCTAGGGGTACAGATTGAGGCTCCTGTCTCCAAAATAAATAAATAAATAAAATAAAATGAGTACAGATAGGGATTCTGGAATTCCTATTCATTCTCTAAATTATTTGCTACATAAGTTGAAATTCTAACACATAGTTCTGAATATTTAAATCTAAAATTACAGAAAATTGAACACAAAATAAAATAAAATGTGAAAACAGAGACAGAGACAGTAAAACCTGTAAAACAGCAGAATACAAGTCCCATCTTCACGTATTCCTCCCAAGGGAGTCATCCATAGGGAAAAATGCTTCAGTGAGAGCCCAGCACACGGACTCACACCTGTCATCTCACCTACTTACAGGCTGAGGTGAGAGGAACACTTCAGTCCAACAGTTTGACTGTAGCCTAGGCAATACAATGAGTTGCCAGCTCACAATAAGTGATGTTATGAGAGCTTTAGAATCCAGGGAGGTTGTGAAATCCTCCTAATGCCCTTAAGGAGGGTCACTCAGAGAAGGCCGACCCTCATTCACTTAGCAAACTAGAGGATCCCTGGTCTGGGTTACTGACTGGAGAATGGCCTGCTCACCTTTGTCCCATTGAGAATTCTGAAGGGACAATGTGGGAGTCTCTAACTTCTCCCAGGCATGATGTGGGAGTGGTGATACCCATCCAGAGACCTGGAGGGAAATGTTCACTCATGACCATGGAGACAGGCCTGCAGACATGGGTACTTTGTGTGTGTGTGTGTTTATGTTATTTGTGGGTATGTACGTATATGTGTACTATTTGTGTGTATATATATGTGGGCATATGTGTATGTGTATATACATACTATTTGTGTGTGCATATATATGTATGAACTATTTTTTGTGTGTATATGTATTTTTGTGTATATATGCACAATATTTGTGTGTGTGTACATATACGCATATTCACACACACAAATAGTATATATGTGTGTACACACACACATTAGAACCTCCATAGTGAGCCATCTCCCAACATTGACCATCTCCTGAACTTGACCTGATTTTCATAGAGCAGACGTACACCACAGGTGTGTATTGCTACAGCAGGCCTGGTTCCTTATGCTAATCGCCTCTGTGTGTTGACAAGTTTATTATAGTCCCTTGAGTGGTCAACTTGCAGAGGTTCTTCTGCCTGCATGTCCGTGTCTGTGTGTGTATGAATAAGCATATTCTAAGCCAGAGAGACTTATAAAATAAGAATTATATTGTAATAACAGAGACACTGACATATCCTCAGAAATAATTTAAAATCCTAAATGACATAATATTATTAAGAAATGTAGGCTCAGTGCTTGTAGCTCAAGCGGCTAAGGCACCAGCTACATACACCAGATCTGGTGGGTTTGAATCCAGTTAAGGCATGCAAAACAACAATAACAACTATAACCAAAAAATAGCTGAACCTTAAGGAGGGCGCCTGTAGTCCCAGCTACTTGGGAGACTGAGGCAAGAGAATTGCTTAGACCTAGCTGCTGGAGGTTGGTATGAGCTATGGCACTCTACCCAGGGTGACAGCTTGAGACTCTGTCAAAAAAAAAGTGTAGCAGTCAGATGTGAGAAATCATACCTCTAATCCTAACCCTCAGGGAGGCGACAAAGTGAGACTTTGTCTCTAAAAAAAAAAAAAGAAAGAAAAAGATGGCGTGGGTAGCTCAGTGGGTAATTTCTGCAGGTTTAAACGTGGCCCGGGCCAGCAAAAACAACAATGACAATTACAACAAATAAAATAGACAGGCGGGCGGCACCTGTGGCTCAAGGAGTAGAGTGCCACCCCC
>NW_003852730.1:99859-107348 GCF_000181295.1 Otolemur garnettii
GCAAAAAAAAAAAAAAAATAGACAGGCGTTGTCACGGGTGCCTGTAGTCCCAGCTACTTGGGAGGCTGAGCCAAGAGAATCGCTTAAGCCCAAGGGTGTGACGTTGCTGTGAGCTGTGATGCCATCGCACTTTATCCAGGGAGATAGCTTGAGACTCTGTCTCAAAAAAAAAGAAAAGAAACAAAAACTTTTATTCAGACACAGTCTCATTCTGTTGTTCAGGCTACTGTGTCCTAAAATTAGCTTAACTGATAGCAACCTCAAACTCCTGGGTTCAAGCAATTCTCCAGCTTCATCTCCACCACCAGTCCCCAGTAGGTGACACAATATGCAACCACTACAATGCCTGGATATTTTTTCTCTTTTTAGTAGAGATGGAGTGTCAATCTTGTTTAGGTTGGTCTCACACTCCTGTGCTCAAGCAATAGTCCCACCTTGGGTCCCAGAGAGCTAGGATTAGAGGTATGAGCCACCACACCCAGCCTAAAGAAAATTTAAGAAATTTCACAGGTATACTAAAAAATAAACACATATTTCATGTCCTTAAAAGCAATGGCAGAGCAGTCACATCCTGCACTCACATGTAAGCCATAGGAAGTTCTTTCATTCTCACTGTAACCTAGAAGGAATATCAGTTGTAAGTAAGGTCCTTCTGGAAATTAAAAACAAGAACAGGCACAGAGACTCTCAACTGTATACCTAGCACTCTGGGAGCTAAGGAGGGAGGAATGCTCCACCTGACAAGTTCGAGACTAGCCTGAGTCAGTATGAGAACTCCCCTGTACTAAAAAAATAAAAAGAACATTAGCCAGGCAATGTAGAGAAACTTACAGTCCCAGTTATTTGGGGGCTAAGATAGAAAAATCACTTGACACCAGTAGTTTAAGGTTGCTCTGAGCTAGGATCATGTCATGGCACTCTAGTGAGAGTGAGACTCTTTATCAATAAGAAAATAAAAATTAAAAAATAATAAAAATAAGAAGACAGATGCCTTGATGGAAGAACAAGGGAAAGAAACCCAGGCTTCTCATAAATCACTTCCAATGAGGCTGAGCTTCCCTAATCATGTGGTTTCCTCCCAGAACTTGGACCTCTGACCAGTGTTATCTGTTTCACTCACTCCAACCTACCTGGGTGCTTGAGTAGTGTCTGCTGTGTCTTCACCTTCCGGGGTTCTTTGCTTTGCTCCAGACAGGTGATGAGGTCTGGCTTAGAGACAGTAAGACCTGTTTTAGTAGAAAAAAAATTGGGATTCTTCAATTGGCAATGCAATGCCTTGGTGAAGTAGAGAAAAGGACATTTTAGAAGATCCTGAAATAATCCCTAACAGATTTCCTAGCAGAAACTTCACATTCTTTAAAAAGTATTTAACGTTGGAACACTCCTAACTCCTCCACTACCAAAACTACTGAAATAAAATTTGGTGCTAGAAATCAGACTTAAAGATTTGAGTAACAATCTAGTCCATGAAATTTCTGAAATTTCCATTAATCTAGTGAAGGATATAAATCAGCTCAAAAAATGGTAAGATTAAAAATAAATTAAAAAAAAAGATTTAAAAAAAAAAAAAGGTAAGATTAATGCCAAAATAAAATAACTCCAATTTTGCTTTTCTATACCAAGATATCCTAAAGTTTTCCATAGAAACTAGAATCTGATACTCAGTCAATGAATAAACTGAAAAAAAACCTACAAAGAGGGAATATCAATTGTTTAGTATAGACCTGGAACTGTGTATATAAATTGTCCTCACCCAGGAAGACCAGGTTTCTGTAGGTCTCTAACATGACTTCCCGATACAAATGCTGCTGAGCAGGGTCCAGGCAGGCCCACTCATCCATAGAGAATTCAATAGACACGTCCTTGAATGTCAACAGTCCCTGAAAAAAAACATATTTACCAAGAAAACAAGGGCATATACAATTTCACTTTTTTTTTTTTTGAGACAAAGTCTCAAACTGTCACACTGGGTAAAGTGCTGTCACGTCACAGCTCACAGCAACCTTAAACTCTTGGGCTTAAGTGATTTTCGTGCCTCAGTCTCCTAGTAGAAACTACAGTCGCCCTCCATAGCATCCAGCTATTTTTTGTTGCCATTGTCATTGTTGTTTAGCTGGCCTGGGCCGGGTTCAAACCCACCAGCCTGGGTGTATGTGACCGGCACCAAGCCATGAATTTCACTTTTAGTTAAGTGAGTGAAGAGAACTCTTGCTGACTTATAAGAGTAAACGCAATTACCTAATAAGTATAGAAGAGATATATTCCCTCATGTGTTGACTAACACTGAAGAAAGGGGAAAGAATGGCATCCACAAAACCAGTGTACACATCAGACATTTTGGGTTGACACAGTAGAAATAAAAGGCCACCAATACAGGCATGTAGAATTTTGTGCCTATTTACGTCATATGTTATAATCTGTGTATGTTTTTTATATGACAATGTCATGATGAGATAAATGGTAACTCTAAAGTTTTAATTTGTACAAGTGGAAATCATGAAAAAAAAGTAGATTGTTTTTCGCATGATATGGAGTGAAGATTCCATTTCCTAATTTCCAACAAGCTCAACAGGAATGACAATGCTTCAGTCCTATGATGATATTATGTCAAACATGCAGCGAACTGCAGACACCGGATTTACCCCAGTTGATTCCTGAACCAGTTACAAAGATGACGAACTTTACTTTCTCAAGAAAGGCATATGAAAGAGAATCTAAGAAGAAAAGGGGTGCTTCCTCAATAAATGTTTTGATTTCCTCATATTAGTTGATAATCTTCCCAAGTTCTTATTAACAATACAGAAGATACACTGAACCCTACAATGGAATATGTGTCCAAGAACACCGTAACTGAGTGAATACAATTAACATCAACTGCAACAGGACAAATTAGTATCAGGTGCTGATTCACACGTGCAAGCCCAACATCACTGCTGTGATAGTACTGGCCAGAGAAAGTAACCATAACCTTATAAAAACTATGTAAAAAAACCCAGTTTGGGAAAAGTTCCAGTTACAGCTATCTGGCATGTCTTCTAATCTCTCATCGTGTCTTTAAATAGCTTTCTTTTCCATCCCAGAAAGTAAGTCTTTTCTAATTATTCTGTTTGTGAGAACTTTGAATTACTCTAGGCTGTTAATGCCATCTTCTGTAAAAGTGCATGGACGTCATCCTATTTTACACAGAACCGATGGAACTTCCAGATACAAGTGAAACAGTACATATTCTTCTTCTTAGCTACTATCCAATGACACAACCTCATCCACAATGAAAATCTTGGGCATCCACATTTTCCCACTAGAACTTATCAGAGATTTCACACTTTTACCATATATCCAGAAAATTATCACATACTGAGATATTTATAGTTAAAAAACAACCACTACTGTCAAGAAAAAAGATATATTAGCTGTACAACTAAAAACTGGAACTATTAGTCATAAATATATCAAACTTAAAAAGTGTCCATTCCGATACATGGACCTGAATAATTCCTTACTTAAATGTAACTTAACTGCCTTTCTACCTCATGCCAATAGACACACCAAGCTCCCCTGAAGATAGTTATTATTATCTGGCACCCAGGCTTTTTCAGCTATCCCTGCTACAACACAGGGAAACTTTGTTCACTAAGATTCACCCTTTGTCTACCCAGGGTACAAAACTTTAAATCCAACCCGTCTAAAGTAACTTAAGATATTAACCACTCTGAAAACTATAATAGTCGCCTATACCTTTTTAGCTCTGCTAAATACACCACATTAGCATTTTTGTTATACCAACAATAGCTATTGGACTCAATCTGAAAATCAGTCCATTGGCATGTGCCATCGTCAAGACCCTTAATACAACTTCTCAAGCCATAAACACTCTCAGCATTGAATTAAAACAAGTATGAGAAGCTATACTAAAAAATCCAGCAGCCATTACTGATTATTAAAACACAATCATAGACGTAAAAACTATAAAATTTATATACTGCCTCAATTTATCTAACAGTTCCCAACTAATTAAAAACAAGTAAACATGTATAAAAGACATACTCCAAATAAAACAACAAACAGGATTTTTAAGAATACTCAACACTTCCTACCTAAAGTATTGTCATAATTACCAACATTACCTAAGTCCATATCCTTATTCTTATGTTATATATTACAAGCTTCCTAATATGTTTCAAAATACATACTGGCTGTTTCCCAATTTCTTCTTTTAGACAAGAGTCTCACTTTGTCACCCACTGTAGAGCGCTCTGGCATCATAGATCACAGCAACCTCAAACTCTTGGGCTTAAGTGATCCTCTTGCCTCGGACTCCCAAGTAGTTGGGACTACAGCTTCTGAGTACAATGCCGGCTATTTTCTTTTTTTCATTTTATTTTTAGAGAGGAGCTGCCATGCTGGCTCAGGCTGGTTTCAAACTCATGAACTCAGGCAATCCACCTGCCTCAGCCTCCCAGAGTGCTAGGATTACAGGCCTGAGCCACCAGGCCCAGCCTTGTTTCACAAATTTCAAAAACAAAATTAATGAATACAACTCGCATGTCAATTTAACTAACTATAACAAATTTAAAATTATTTCCATTTTAAATCAATTTCATAGATGAGAAAGTAATACATAAAAGTAGAGAATGTAGTAGACACAGACACGCCCATAACCTTTCTTGGCTATTTCTGAACTGAGAATGCACTTTAAAACATAGAAAGAGTGGAAGAGTAAGTCAGTCAGAAAGGCCAAACCAGAAATAGGGAATAAAGATAATAATCTTGGAAAAAAAAAACTAAGGAAGTAACAAGGCACTGCGACCAAGTTAATAGCATGTTAAAGATGTTTTATTGATGATGATTTTTGGTTACTTATAAATTGTCAGATGCATTTAATTTGCCTACATGTTGTTAATCACATAAGTATATTTCTATTATACTTGTGAAATTATTCCCTATATAAAGTATTAAAATTTATTATAAAAAACAGCATTTATTTTTTTTATTACATCATAGCTGTGTACATTAATGCAGTCATGGGGTACAGTGTGCTGGTTTTATAAACAATCTGAAATGTTTTCCTCAAACTGGTTAACATAGCCTTCATGGCATCCTCTTAGTTATTGTGCTAAGATATTTATATCCTACATTTAGAAAGATTCACATGTACTCCTGTAAGATGAACCATTTAATGGCTCGCCGCCTATGACTCAAGAGGCTAAGGTGCCAGCCACATACACCTGAGCTGGCGGGTTTGAATCCAAACAACGATGGCTGCAACCAAAAAAAAACAGGCCCCGAGTTGTAGCGGGCGCCTGTGGTCTCAGCTTCTCGGGAGGCGGAGTCAGGAGACTCACTTGAGCCCAGGACTTGGAGGTTGCTGTGAGCTGTGATGCCGGGGGACAGCTTGAGGCTCTGTCTCGAAAAAAAAAAAAAACAGCATTTAAAAAATTACTCTCGCTGTTCTCAGGAATTACTAGCCTGTCCCATAATAAAGCCTTTTTACCCATCAACTCCCTGTCTCCGTGTTTAACTACAACGACAGGCAACAGAGTGGGCCATCGCGTGGGGACCTCAGTGGTTTAACAAAAGAATGGAGGGGTTGAGGGCCCCACAGACTACAGCCCCTCCATGAACAAACCCCACACACTCAGCTGGGATTCTCCCCTGAGGACCCTTCTACTGTCACCCGAGGGAGGGACGCCGGGGCTGCAGGCACAAGGCTGCTCAGAGGGCTCTGGGCCGTGGTCCCCGTAACAGGTTCAGGAACGCTTGGAGCAACAGGGTCCCAACTCCCTGCCCCTTTTGCCAAGTGGGCTCCCTGGGCCAAGGGGTGTCGGTAGCAAACTTTAGTCTGAAGACTCTAAAATCGAAGGGAAATGGCCCGGTCCCGCCACAGCCACTTCGGGCTCCAACCACGCCCCTCCTCCTCTCAGGACACCAGGTCTCCGGTACTCACCATTTCCCAGCTCCCGCGAAGTCCCAGTGTCCTCCTTACAGATCTCCCAGTACCTTCAAGGGCACAGGGTGACAGAGGCTGCTGCAGAGACAACTGGTCCCTCCAGAAATGAAATATCTGAAGAGAAGGCCCCAGGTCGCAGACCAGCTCAGGAGACAAGCTCGGAATCCCGGGTGCCGCCTTCTTCTTTCTGGCTGTGCATCTGATTGGACAGTTCATATGGGCGCATCCCTGATTGGATAGGGCTTAAGACCCCACCTCTTTGACCTTGAGCCACAGGAATGCCATCCAACAAGACGCTGAAAAAGGCCAGAATGCAAACAGTTTCTTACCACAACACTATTTTTTTTCTTTTAAATCAAGGGCAGGCTGTAGTCCCAGCTACTTGGGAGGGGGAGACAAGAGAATAGCTTAAGCCCATGAGTTGGAGGTTGCTGTGAGTTGTGATGTCACTGCATTCTACCCAGGGCGACAGCTTGAGGCTCTGTCTCAACCAAATAAATAAATAAATAATAAAATAAATTAATAAATTAAGAGCAGGGATCATGACTTTCTTATCTCCATATTCCAGGGCCACTGTGCATGCCATACAGTAACTGTTTAACAAATTTCGATGAAAGGAATGAAACTCTATTTATTATTTAAATAGGAGTTAGACTCTGCTGTGAAGGTGTTTTCAATATACATCCTGATGTCTGGGTAAAAACATGCACATAAAGGACTCAGGAACCTTATAGACAGATGAAGGCCATTGGGAGTTAAAGGAAAGGCTGGCTATCTATGGCAGTTCAGAGAAGGGTGAAATTACCTCTGGTCTTCGAGGGAGTGGCACTGCACCAGGCTTCATGCAGGAGGTGGTGTTTAAGCTCCCAACTAACAGGCAATACAAAGGACTATGTGGTACAACTCTTAGGGGAAGGGCTGAGCTGCAACGTGAACTTTTCCTAACAAACTCTGTAGCTCTTTTTACACAAGGCTTTCTGCCTTCTCTGGCATGCAGCTCTGCCTGAGGTATATTTGTATTTAGCGCTGAATATAAATTATATCCTTTTATTAATTTCAGTTATATGTATATACATATGTGTTTCTATATGTTTTGCACTCATGGAAACAATACGTTAACAACTATTTATATATATTTTATGGTGAAAAGTTATACAGAGTGGACATAAAGTTCGTGTGCAATTTACAATCATTTACTATTTAAAATTAAAATTTCAGAGCAGGCTGGGCATCTGTAGATCAGTGGTTAGGGCGGCAGCCACAAACACCAGGGCTAATGGGTTGGAAGCAGGCCAGAGCCTAAACAAAACAAACAAACCAACAACAAAATAGCTTGGTGTTGTGTGGACACCTGTAGTCCCAGTTATTGGGGAGGCTGAGGCAGGAGAATCTCTTGATTCCAAGAGACTGATGTTCCTGTGAACTGTGACACCACAGCACAGTACTGAGTGTGACAAAGTTAGACTCTGTCTCCAAAAAAATAAATTAATTAATAAACTTGAAACTTCATAATTTCAATTTTTTTAATTTTTTTTTTTTTTT
>NW_003852730.1:107466-113958 GCF_000181295.1 Otolemur garnettii
ACAGGCACCCGCCACAACACCCGGCTATTTTTTGGTTGCAGCCATCATTGTTGTTTGGCGGTCCTGGGCTGGATTCAAACCCGCCACCTTAGGTGTATGTGGCTGGCACCTTAGCCATTTGAGCCACAGGTGCCGACCTCATAATTTCAATTTTAATTAAAATACTTTACTATTTATATTACACTCAAACTTTACATCCATGTTGTATTTAGAATTAGCCAACTGGACTTTGTATTTTTATTTATTTATTTATTTTTCTTTTTTGAGACACATTGTCACTTTATCTCCCTCAGTAGAGGGCCCTGGCATCATAGCACATAGTGAAAAAAACCTCTTGGGCTTAAGAGATCCTTTAGCCTCAATCTCCCAAGTACCTGGAACTACAGGCACCTGCCACAATGCCCAGGTTTTTTTTTAGAATTGGGGTCTTCTGTGGCTTAGGCTGGTCTCCAACCAATGAGCTGAGGCAATTCACCCACCTCAGCCCTCCAGAGTGCTAGGATTACAGGTGTGAGATACCGCCCCCAGCATTGGACTTGGTTTAGATGATCCCAATTCGATGGGCAACATCCAAAGTATGATAATCGGCAGCCAGTGGAACATAAGCCTTCTTCTCTCCATCAAGCCTGATCCAGGTGTTGACCTTGGCCACATCAATGTCATAGAGCTTCTTCACAGCCTGTTTGATCTAGTGCTTGTTGGTTTGACATCCACAATGAACACAAGTGTGTTGTCTTCTCTCTTTTTCATGGTAGACTCCATGGTCAGGGAGAACTTGATGCACAGTGGCCAAGTTTGTTTCTCTTGGGATATATGGGCTGTCCACAGAGGAGCCACAGAGCTATCAGCCACCAAACTCTGGGTGATGTATGAATATCCTTTTTTGTTGTGTCTGTGGTTGGTTTTTAGCACTGCCTTCTTGGCCTTCAATGCCTTTGCTTTGGGAGGGGTGGGAGCTTCCTTCTTTGCCTTTGGTACCATTTTGTGAAAAACAACAATTATTTTAAAGTTTTACATGTTTTAAAATTAGCCTGAACTCTTGTCTTTTGAGGGGGCAAAAATGGATAGTCCCTTAAGTTAGCCTGTCTAAAGGTAGAAAAGGGTCCACCTGTGGGCACACACTTCACACACTGCTTGGTAGATGCCTATCTATCTTCCAGAAATCATACACTGAACAAAAATTAATGGACCTCTGAGAAGGAACCTGAATACTTTGGTTACATAACTCTGCAAAGGATGGGATAGACACATAAGCAATGTGATCACTGTGACCGGACAGTGCACAGTAAGTGTGAGATGTAGGTTTCTAAGAAGTACCTGAAGTCTGATAAGTACATCCACCACCTCCAGGGATTAGTCACTTCCACTAATTAATCCAACCTTCCAGAGCTCTGAGGCTCCAAATTGAACACAGGTGAGCACAGCACCAGCCTCTTCTCTGCCTCTGGCCTGCACCAAGGAGAAGAGACCTTGGGGCTGAGCTGGGTAAGCAGGGATGTGGAGCCAGGACAAGTGGCAGGTTGGCAGTGCCTGTACCTCAGTAGGTAGGGTGCCAGCCATGTACACAAAGGCTGGTGGCTTCAAGCCCAGCCTGGACTTCCTAAACAATAATGACAACTAAAACAAAAAAATAGCCTGGAGTTGTGGTGGGCACCTGTAGTCCCACCTACTTGGGAGGTTGAGGCAAGAGAATCCCTTAAGCCCAAGGGTTGGAGGTTGCTGTGAGCTGTGATGACACAGCATTCTACTGAGGGTGACATACTGGGACTCTAAGAGAAGTGGCAGGTAATGGCTGGGCAGGGCCTATACCAGGGCAGGAGGTTAGCACCTGGGGTCAGGCACATCCCAGGGCTCCTTCTACTTTAACTTCTTTTGTTTTTTGAAACAGAGCCTCACTTTGTTCCCCCCACCCCCACCCAGAGTGCCATGGTGCCATAGCTCACAGGAGCTTTAGACTTGTGGGCTCAGCAATTCTCTTGTCTAAGCCTTGGGAGTAGCTGGGATTACACACATCTGCCCAACTCCACGCTTTTTGAGTTTTTTGTTTTTGTTTTTTTTTTGAGACATAGTTTTTTTTGCCCTCCTTAGGGTCATAGCTCATAGCAACTTCTTCAAACTCTTGGGCTCATGTAGTCATAAGAGAATTGTTAGTTTGGATTGGTTAAACTCAAATTAGTTCCTGCTAAGTTGATGCTGGGGAGTAAAAGTAATTCTTAAGGAAATTGTAGCTTAGGGCCAGGTGTGGTGAATCACGCCTGTAATCCTAACTGGGGAGGCCAAGGTGGGTGGATTGCCTGATCCCATAGGTTTGTGACCAGCATAAGCAGGAGCAAGACCCAGTCTCTACTTTTTTTTTTTTTGAGACACAGTCTCAAGCTCTCACCCTGGGTAGAGAGCTATAACATCATAGCTCACAGCAACCTCAAAGTCTTGGGCTCAAGCAATCCTCTTGCCTCAGTTTTTCTATTTTTTACTGGAGATAGGGTCTTGCTTCTTGGTCAGACTGGTCTCAAACTTGTGAGCTCAAACTATCCACCATCCTCAGCCATTACAGGCCTGAGCCACTGCGTCCTGCCAGACCCAGTCTCTATTAAAAGTAGAAAAACTGAGGCTATCCCAGCTTCGTGGCTCACGCCTGTAATCCCAACACTTGAGAGACTGAGGAGGGCAGATTGCCTCAGCTCACAGGTTCAAGACCAGCCTGAGCCTTAGTGAGACTTCATCTTTAAAAATACCCAGGCGTAGTCCTAGCTACTTGGGAGGCTGAGGCAAGAGACTTGCTTAAGCCCAGGATTTTCAGGTTACTGTGAAGTATGACTCCACGGCACTCTACCCAGGGCAACAACTTGAGACTCTCAAAAATAAATAAATTAAATAAATTAAATTTCCTATGTAACAAACAAAGCTTCTTACCCAAACAAAAACAGTTGCTCTGTATTGCTTTCCTGTTACCTCGTTAACTGTGCACATAAAATATTCAACCACTGTTGGAGGATGGTTTTTCCTCAACATAATTTTTGCCTCTCATATTCATTTAGACTCCTAAAACAATCATTTATAAGATTCTTTTGTTCTCCCTGGTCCATTCATTCTCTCTAATTATTTTTCTTTTCTCCAAGATAATGGTCTATATTTCCATGTCTTGGGCAGCACCTGTGGCTCAGTAAATAGGGTGCCAGCTACATATACCCAGGGTGGTGGGTTCAAACCCAGCCCCAGACAAACTGCAACAACAACAACAACAACAACAACAAAATAGCCAGGCATTGTGGCAGGCACCTGTAGTCCCAGCTACTCGGGAGGCTGAGGCAAGAGAATCATCTAAGCCCAAGAGCTGAAGGTTGCTGTGAAATGTGATGTCATAGCACTCTAGCCAGAGTGACAAAGGAGACTCTGTCTCTAAAATAAATAAATAAATAAATATAAATTCCCATGTCTTCCTTCTTTAATGAGGAAAAGTGTTTAAACTTCTTTTTTTTGAGGCAGAGTCTCAAGCTGTCCTCCTGGGTAGAATTCTGTGGCATCACAGCTCACAGCAATTAGGCTTAAGCGATTCTCTTGCCTCAGCCTCCCAAGCAGCTGGGACTACAGGTGCCTGCCACAACACCCTACTACTTTTTGGTTGTAGTTGTCATTGTTGTTTGGCAGGCCCTGGGCTGGGATTCAAACCCGCCATCTCTGGTGTATGTGGCTGGCACCCTAGCTGCTTGAGCTATAGGCACTGAACCATGTGACACTTCTTTACCCCAGTGGGAAGTTGGTGTAATCTCTCAGAAATTTCCTTCGACGTGTAGTACATAAATAAATTTGTATGTCTTTTGTCTTATGAATTTTCCACGTGTGTGTTGGTATTCAGGGAACAATCAAAGAACTAAGAGGAAGGATTTGCCTTGGCTTCTGAATTAGTGAGAGTGTTATTGACAGAGAGGGTCCGGCTCCTGTCACTGTCAGCCAATATGCAGAGACAGGGATAGGTTCATCAAACTTTGTCGGAAGGCCAGTGTTTCTGGAGAATAGTGAGAGTAGCCTCTCTAGACCGTTGTGTTGTTCCATTTCCAAACCACAGTTTTATATATAATGGTTCACAGCAAATACCACATTACCTTTAAATAAAAAACAGCACAACTCAGTGACAATCTGTAACATTTCCAATTGAATAGTTAATTCTCTTGGAGCCCAGTGTGGTGGCTCACGCCTGTAATCCCAGCAGTTTGGGAGGTAGTGAGTGGATCACCTGAGCTCAGGAGTTTGAGACCAGCCTGAGATAGAGCAGGACCCTAGCTCTAAAAGTAGCCAGGTGTTGTTGTTCTTGTTGTATTTTGCTTAGCAAGCCCAGGCCAGGTTTGAACCCTCCAGATGTGGTGGAAAGGGCCAGCACTCTAACCATAGAGCAAAAGGCGCCCAGCGAAAATGATAGTTTAATACTTTCAAAGAGGCTTAACACCAGGGTTCATGCATACAATCCTAGCACTCTGGGAAGCTGAGGTTGGAGGACTGCTTGAGCTCAGGAGTTAGAGATCAGCCTGAGTCAGAGGAAGACCCCTGTCTCTAAAAAACTACCTGGGTGTTGTGGCAGATGTCCATAGTCCCAGCTACTTGGGAGGCCTGAGATGGGAGGATTGCTTGAGCTCAGGAGTTGGGGGTTGCTGTGAGCTATGACATTCCGTCACTGTAGTCTGGGGCAATAGAGTGAGACACTGTCCCTGAAATAGATATTTAACGAATGCACATACTTGTCAATTGCTTACCTTATGCATCTCCTCTTTTTTTTATAAATTTCAGATTAATGGCTCGGCGCCTTTGGCTCAAGTGGCTATGGTGCTAGCCACATACACCTAAGGTGGTGGGTTTGAATCCAGCCTGGGTCCGCCAGACAACAATGATGGCTGCAACCAAAAAAAATAGCCAGGCGCTGTGGTGGGTGCCTGTGGTCCCAGCTACTTGGGAGGCTGAGGCAAGAGACTCGCTTGAGCCCAGGAGTTGAAGGTTGCTGTGAGCTGTGATGCCACAGCACTCTACCCAGGGGGACAGCATGAGGCTCTGTCTCAAAAAAAATAAATTCAGATTAATATGAGGGTAGAAATGATTAGGTTACATTATGTTTTGCGGTCAAGTCCCTGTTGCAGACGTGACCCTCACCCAGGGCACATCTGCCATATACCCTTACATTGTGTCCATTGAGAGAACACCAGCCTCCCTATCACCTCCCCTCTAATTTTGTATTACTTCACTATAAGACCAATCATTCTGATACTCTGAGAGGTTTGGGACTGAAAATAAAAGGTTCTTCTGAGACACAAATGAAAGGAAGCAGAGTCCAGATTCTGTGTGGGCAACATGGCCTTTGATCATTTGGGTATAAGCAGGCTGACTTTGAAAGAGAAGTCAGCAGGTGGGTTAAGGCAGAGTGGAAATATAAGAGTTGGCAGTATGGATTGGCAGACTCATTCCTTCCTGGGCAGACTCACTCCTTCCTGGACAGAATGGTTCTATTTGTGTGGGCCTACACTCGGTCCTATCACAATTAGGACCTTATAAAAACAAATTTGAGGTGGGTTTTGTTTTCCTAACCTAGGAGTGCAAGGCTTTAGATCCCTTTCAGTCTAATTCCTTCCTATATATTTTAGCACTCTATGGGGGGACTGGTTTCTCCCCTACATTTTTTCATAAGTATGGCAAGCTGAGTGTAAATGTACCACTCTTGTTTCCTTAGTCTAACTCTTCGAGCTATTGCAGTAAAGTCCTAAATTTTCACTTTCTTGCTCCGTTTTACAAATGCCAACTTTCCATCCAATCTACATTATCAGTTTTTTTCTTTATTTCTCCTTTCAAACACATGCAGTATTCATGCATTTTTATTTCTTTATATAATAGGAGGTGATCGTTTTCTAAATTTTTAGTTTTTATAAGTGTCTGAACATGTCTCATAAGAAGAAAGCAGACAATAATCCTGTGACACTCTGTGGTCAAAATCTTTGCTATTTTACTCCTTATGTCTTGCCTTGGTTCACATTCCTTTCCAGAAGGTCTTTGCATTGAGACTCCCCATTGGTAACAGTTCAGGATGATGTTTCCTCACCCATTCTCTGTCTGTTGCCAGCCCTGAGCTGCACACTTGTCTGAGGATGACCCAAGATGCCCATAGCATCCATAATTACTGGTGTGTTCCACAAATATCAATTCCTGGGACATACTTGTCCTGTGGATAGTCTGAAGTATAAGTGGAACCTCTCAGTGGAGCTAAGGAATGCCTTTCAGTTTGAGAGTAGTCTCTTAGTATAGCCTTCATGAAAACAGTTAACCCAATGGGACTTTAATTTTTTTTAATACCAGGCTCTGTTTTCATTTCTCAGACACATTACTATTTAACCCATTATAGGAATCATGGCAAAACTCACCATTTCCCATGGTCAATTTGCTTTGGTGAAAGATCAACTCACAATTATGGAAGATGAATAAGAGAAAGGTTTATTTCCAAATGCCATGCACATT
>NW_003852730.1:114502-121528 GCF_000181295.1 Otolemur garnettii
TGGCTGGTGCCTTAGCCACTTGAGCCACAGGCGCTGAGCCCAGTTTTTCTATTTTTAGTAGAGACAGGATCTCGCACTTCCTCAGTCTCAAACTCCTAAGCTCAAGCAATTCACCCACTTCCCCACTTTACCTGGAGTGTTAGGAATACACTGCATAGTCTACCACTCCTGGCCCAGGTATTGTGTTTTAAATGATTTGGACTCAGGTCTATTAATATTCAGAAAAGGAAGTCAGCAGACCCTTTTGAATCCCAATCAGGCTACTCAGGTTTTCTGTAGACATTGGAAAGCCCTCTTCCAATGCTTCCTGATCATTAATTGTTTTTAATTCAAACTATTCTTTATACCAAGGAGTCATATTTTGACGTGAAATTTGCTTAGTTCCTTCATTCTTTTCTCTGGAATTTCCTTAGAAGTTTCACTCATTAAGATCTGAATTGGCAGTTATGAAGAGAAAGAGTGTCGGTTTGTTATCTAATAATAAGATGTTTGAAAACAGATACAAGAACATAAATTAGGATAGGAATGGATAATCCAAAAAGAACAGATCTAAGCTCATTTCCTCATGCCCCATTAAACCAGTTTCCCATTCTTGGGAATAGGTCAGTCTAATAGAAAGATTTCACTCTGTTAATCTGATGAATAATATTTTGTCTTCTCGGAGATGGAACTCAGTCTCTACTTGCCCTGACTGATTTACCTGAAAACAACATTTCTCTCCAATAACAGCACAAGCTTCTCCTTGTTGAACTATTAAAGCACCCTAGTTGAGGTATAAAATCACAGCTATTAAAGCTGTGATTTTGAATTATGACAGATGCTAGATTATTAACCTCTGTTTGAAGGGTTGCCAGTGTCAACACGGTGATGTCAAACTCTTGTTCTATAACCATGGAGAGATTCATGATTGCTTTTTCTATTTAATAAGTTTTAAATGTTGGAAAAAGCATCCTGAGCATTGAAAAGAGTTTTGAAATATGATGAATGAAAGAGCTAAGGAAATTTTGTTTGACAATATGACTCCTTGGTATAAAGGACATTTTGAATTAAAGGCATTCCTCATCAGGAAGTATTGGAAAAGTCCTCTCCTCAACATAAAACCTGAGTAGCCTAATTGGGAATCAAAAGGGGCTGCTGACTTCCTTACTATATGATAATAGTCCTGGCCTCAAGGTCATTTGAAGCACTAATACCTGTCTCTCAGGTTAATCTACAAATCAATGTCTCTCAGGTTAATCTACAAATCAGTGTTTCCACCCATCTATGCACACTCCCTCCTCGCCACCACTTACTGCACATATACTTTCCACCTTCTCCCCCCTTCATTCCAAAAGGCTTCTATAAAAGTCTTTGACCATCACTGAGGCTTCAGGTAATCATTCTTGTGGTTCCCCCATCGGCATGATATTTAGAAATAAACCTTTCTCTTACGAATCTTCCATAATTGTGAGTTGATCTGTTAGTGAACCAAACAAGGAGGAAAGGCAGGTTTCACCGTCATCCCCACAGTTTCACATAGCCAGCAGCATCTCACAGCCACTCTGCTCTCCTGAGAGCAGAAAGTTGGAGCAGGAAGATTAGAACTCTGTCCAGCCAACACGTGGTGAGATGCTTTACATACAAGTGAAATTCCCAGTTGTTTTTTTTTTTCCTGTTGCCTCTGGTTGAGCAGATGGTAAAATATGTTTGTCCTTTTCATATTTAAGATTAATGAGATAAACATTTTTGTTGGTGACTAATCATGTAAGTGATTCTGGTGTTGGCATATTTTTAAGTACTTTGTGGGTTATGAATATTCAGGTTGTTTGATTCCATCTCCTCTCAGAAATAACTTCTAATCACTGTTATTATTATGGCTTGTTTTTGTTTTGTCACTTATCTTTCTTTGTCATTTTGTCTAAAGAGGGTTACCATAGAGTGGAACTTGGGACTAGCTCCCCATCAGCCTGATGTTCAAACTGGCCCTGCATACTAGCCAGTTACACGGTTCTAACAAGTCAGGTAACTAGTCAGGTTTTTGTTTGTTTGTTTGTTTGTTTGTTTTGAGACAGAGTCTTATTTAGCCCTTGGGTGAGGGCCATGACATCACAGCTCACAGCAACCTCAAACTATTGGGCTTAAGCTATTCTCTTGCCTCAGCCTCCCAAGAAGCTGGGACTACAGGTACCCATCAAAATGCCTGGCTGTTTGTTTGCTGTTGTTGTAGTTGCCATTGTTGTTTTCATCAGGCCTATGCCAGGTTCAAACTTGACAGCCACAGTGTATGTGCCCTAACCACTAAGCTACAGTTGTGGAGCCTAATCCAATGTCTTTTAAGACAAACTTTGTTTCGGGTCCCAGAAAACAAAGCCTTTTGAGGTTTTCCTCTAGTCATGTTTTATGTCTCTGAGCTTGACTTTGTGACTGAGAGGGAGTTCTCTCCTCAGGTTCCTCCATCTAAGAGGTGTGTTTTGTCAGTAGCACATGTAGGGGGGCCAATCTGGAAAGACTTGGGGTCCAGGACACACAAAATTCTAAGGAGCATACTGTGTGTACCAAACATGTCAAGCTCTGAAAAGTTAAGTCTTTTCTCATAGTTTATTCTATCAGAAGTCTATTTCTGAAAGTCAATTTTTAGGAATCTTAGAAATGACCTTTTCTATGAAAAGGCATTGGGCCTTATAAAGAGGCATTCCATTGAGTTGCTTTTGGAATAAACACAACATTGGGATTAATGACCAAAACTGGATTTAAAAAGACATATAAATTTTGAAGCTGTCTAAAGAAAAATTATATTTATAACTTACAATGTTCATTAGTTCTTTTCCCTTCTATGCACAAGTTTGACTTTCCTATATTCTATAGAGATATATGAGACTTTTAAATATTTATATATAAATGATTAATTGACAAGCTGGGACCCTAAAAAATATAACTAAATAAAATTATAATTTACCTCTTATTCATGACTAATAATGCCTTTCTTTGTAGTTTTTTGTTTTTTGTTGTTTGGATATAGAGTCTTACTCTGTCACTGTGGGAGCCGAACTAATTAACTCAGGTCACAAGTCAAACTACCTCTTTTTTTTTGCTGTTTATTCAGAACAATGAGCCACTGCATACCAGGGACCTCATCATACCTAGGTGTTACACCCCACATCCTGACCTCTGCCCCTTCTTCCCGCTAGCCCCCTTGTGCTCCCCGCCTGCATCCTGATCCCTGCCCCATTTTGCATTCATCACTCTACTCTGTACTCACCCCACTTACGACCCCCGCCCCTTTTTGCACTCCTCACTCTACTCCGTACTCGCCCCACTTATGACCCCCGCCCCTTTTTGCACTTGTCACTCTACTCCGTACTCGCGCCACTTGCAACCCCTAGCCCTTTCCTCTCATTCGCTCACCTGAGACAAAGAAGACTCTCCCTAAGCCAATCAACCCTGGACATGACCACCCTATACCTGTCAGTTTAGGACAGACATGGTTTACCTACCAATAAGGGAATGGGGTGGGATGGTCTCAGGGGAGGGAAGAGGGAAAGGTATAAAGGAATTGTTTGAATAGTCTGTAAGGGCTGTTCCTGTTTTCTCTTAAAGGGCGGCCCAGACTCTGAACTTGAATGAATAAAAAATTCCTCGTGCCTTTGCAGTGATGTTCGGACTCTCAGAGTGGTGCTTGAATTGAGTCTGGAGGTTAACATTTGGGGGCTCATCCGGGATTCTAGCCCCTCTGAGAGACTCCCGACATCAGAGGGACACTGATCAGTGAGATTTGTCTGCTTGCAAGCTGTCTATTGTCTGATGTTATTGTCTGACGTATTTCATTTGTTGTGGCCAGTCTCTGTATCTGTGTTGTGGATCACAGCTGAACGGGGAGGTGGACGCGCAGCGACCCCGCGCCATGAAGTGGGGGGAGAGGAGACGTCTTCTCCTACTGCATATATTTTCTAGGGACCAATCTGGAGGCAGGTGACAAGACACTCCGGGGAAGGAAGCACAGTGTGTGGTAAGATCCCCCTGGACCATGTGTCTATCTCCTTAGTCAGGGCCAGCATGGGTTCGAGTCCCCCTGCCCTAGGACATTTTGTTACCATGTGTCTGTCCCCCTGCCCTAGGACATTTTGTTACCATGTGTCTGTCTCCTTAGTCAAGGCCAGCATGGGTTCGAGTCCCCCTGGACCGTGTGTCTGTCTCCTTAGTCAGGGCCAGTGTGGGTTCGAGTCCCCCTGGACAGTGTGTTGTCTAGAGTGTTTAAGTGTGAATTTTCTTTTGTTAACTTGCTTTCTCCTTTCTATTCGCATTTTAAAGACTGTCCATTGCTCTTCCTCCTTCAATACCTTCACTCATATATATATGACACTGTGTAAAACTTGCCAGCTAAACCTATACAAGATCTGCTTACCTTATTTGTGCTCAAACTGCAGGTTTCAGTGTTTTGTCCAATGTCTCTGTGAGGACTGGTCGAGACCCCAGTCCCTCAACCCAAAACACTATTTTGAGTGGATCACAGATCAATTCCTCCAGGGGACTCACTCTCTCTGATTTCAACCCTGATGAAATCACAGTCTTCACTTTCCTATTCTACTTTTACTCTAGCACTGTCTATCTGCTTTGATCTTATCCCAATGCTCCCCCAGAATTTCATGTTTTCTCTCCACGACCTAACAAAAGGAACTCCACTAGCCTGGTCGTGGAAGCAGGTTGTGAGGTCAGTAGGAAAGAGAGCCCAACGAATAATAAAATTTGCATACCCAGAAGAAGAACTTTTACTTTCTGCAGGTATTTTGTGTAGTGTTGGCTTAGTGTGTTTATTGTTATATTTTGGAGACAAAATGGGACAGACATCGTCTTCATCTTCCCCTATTGAACTACTCTTGGGACATTTCAAAGAAGTCAAAGCTAGGACCCATAACTTGTCTGTAAATATCAAAAAGGCCCACCTACACACATATTGTACTGAAGAGTGGCCTACCTTTGGAGCCGGGTGGCCATGGGAAGAGACCTTTCCTCTACCCCTAATAAAAGCAGTGAAAAACAAAGTTTTCCAGATAGAGGGGGGTCATCCTGATCAGGTACCATATATTATCGTATGGGAATCCTTAGTTGTCAATCCTCTCCCGTGGGTGGCACTATACTTAATAAAAGCAGAGATACCGGCAGCCAGAGAAAAAGGTACCGAACTTAAAAAAAAAAAAAACTATATCCTATCCTGCAAGGGGGAGAAGACCCTTCCCCCCACCTTACCATGAAAATACAAATACACCCACAGCCCACCTCCCCAGAACCAGGAAGCACAGGGAGCCCAGGGACCACAAGTTGCCCCGGATTCAACCACGGATGGTCCCCCAGCACAAGGAACACGGAGTAGGCGGGGGGCACAAAATGAAGATAGGGCGGTGGCTCTCCCCTTGCGTGTGTATGGCCCTCCCAATACAGATGGCAATTGACAGTACTATTATTGGCCATTTGCTACTTCAGATCTTTACAACTGGAAGGCCCAGAACCCCCCTTTTTCTGATAACCCCAAATGTTTAACTAACTTATTGGAAACTGTTCTCTTCACGCATATGCCAACGTGGGATGATTGCCAGCAGCTCTTACAGGTCCTTTTTACTACTGAAGAGAGAGAAAGAATCATACAAGCTAGCAGACAAAATGTCCTAGGCCCTGCGGAAGTGCCCACACGGGTGGTGGCAGACATCGATGAAGCCTTCCCAGTCTGCCGCCCTAACTGGGATTACAATGAGGCTGAAGGTAGGGAGCATCTATGAGTTTATTGCCAGACTCTGCTAGCTGGCTTCCGAGCAGCTGCTCGTAAGCCTACAAATCTTAGTAAGGTATATGATGTTAAACAAGGTAAGGACGAGTCTCCAGCAGCTTTCCTAGAAACTATAATGAATTCCTTTCGACAGTGGACCCCCTTTGACCCTGAAGATCCTGATCATCGGTCCACTGTCACCATGGCATTCATTAATCAATCTGCTCCTGATATCTGGTGAAAATTACAAAAGATAGATAGATTGGGAGAGAAGACCCTCAGAGAATTAGTAGAGGTAGCAGAGAAGGTGTAAAACTATAGAGAAACACCAGAAGATAAGGAAAAGAAGGATGAAAGGCATAGAAACAGGGACCTTGCTCAGATTCTTCTCGCAGCCAGCGCCCCCCTGAAGATAGAGAGAGGCATCTTCAACCTTATTTGGGAGATAAGGAGGAGGAGAAAGGAAAGAATAGAAGGGGACCACCTCCCAGAAATGACCAATGTGAGAATAGAAGGGGACCACCTCTCAGGAATGACCAATGTGCTTTTTGTAAGGAATCAGGACATTGGGCTTAGGAATGCCCCAAGAAAAACAAGCGCCAAATATCCAAAGTCCTGGTCACAACAGGGGACAGTAATTGAAGGGGTCAGGGCTCGAATTCCTTCCCCAAGCCCTGGATAACCTTAAAGGTGGAGGGAAAGCCAACTGATTTCCTGGTAGACACAGGAGCCCAATTTTCAGTGCTGAAGAAAGCAACAAGCACTCTGTCAAAAAGGAAGACGTTAGTACAGGGAGCTACAGGTACTAAACTGTACTCTTGGACTTCTAACCGGAAAGTAGACTTGGGAAAGGGAACAGTGACTCATTCTTTCATGGTTATACCTGAATGTCCCTATCCGTTATTGGGACGTGATCTCTTAAGCAAAATGAAAGCCCAGATTCACTTCACCAATGAAGGGGTACAGCTTATGGGAGAGTCAGGACATCCTATACATGTCTCGACCCTGAGACTAGAAGATGAGCACTGTCTATTAGAAAAGGAAAATCAGCTCGGCGCCTGTGGCTCAAGCGGCTAAGGCTCCAGCCACATACACCTAAGGTGGCGGGTTCGAATCCCCAGCCCAGCCCCGCCAAACAACAATGATGGATGCAACCAAAAAATGGCCAGGCGTTGTGGCGGGCACCTGTAGTCCCAGCTACTTGGGCAGCTGAGGCAGGAGACTCGCTTGAGCCTAGGAGTTGGAGGTTGCTGTGAGCGTGATGCCATGGCACTCTACCCAGGGGGATA
>NW_003852730.1:121565-126988 GCF_000181295.1 Otolemur garnettii
AAAAAAAAAAAAAAAGAAAAGGAAAATCAAACTGACTTGGACCCTTTAGTGACACGATGGATAATGAAGTTCCCTGATTCATGGGCAGAAACCAGGGGGCCTTGGTGAGCTACACACCACCCCTCTATCCATGCTGAATTAAAACCAGGAGCTACCCCAATCGCCATAAAACAATATCCTATACATCAGGATGCCTGGCGAGGCATAGCTCCTCATATTAAACACCTTTTAGAGCAAGGAATCCTCCAGAAATGCCAGTCAGCTTGGAATACACACCTTTTGCCTGTAAAGAAACCAAATGGGGACTATAGATCTGTGCAGGATCTTAGAGAAGTATCAATCCAACAGTTCCCAACCCCTATACCTTACTAAGCAACTTAAAGCCATCTTTAACTTGATACTCTGTGCTTGATTTAAAAGATGCCTTTTTCAGCCTATCTCTCACGCCTGCTTGTCAACCATTATTTGCCTTTGAATGGAGGGACCCAGAGAGTGGTATCACTGGTCAACTAACCTGGACAAGATTGCCTCTGTGAGAGCCAAACTAGCTCCATTTTGTTGTTTACAGCACAAGCCACAGTACAAGCCCCATTCCTAGCTTTTTACTGCATAGCCCTTCTGCCCCAACCTCTGCCAGTGAAACCTGCAGGGCCACTCCCTGCTGCCTCCCCCCACCCCAGGTTGCACAGCCACTAAGCCATAAACTGAGTCACCTTAGGCAAATAACTGCTATAATAAGCAATAAGTTTCTATTACCGTGAAATACAAGTAATCAGGTTGCACCAACTCTAGCCCCCGGTTAAGGGACCCCCCACCCCTCACCTGTACCAATCCAAATTCACCTTTACTAGTGAAATCATCAGCTACCAATGCAAATCCTCTTTTACTTCCCTCTTTCCTAATGAAATCACCAACCACCAATGAAAAGTGTACTCGTATCTGACCCTACCCCTCTTGCTTTCTGTACCCCATAAAAACTTCCTCCACCCTGGGTTTGGGGCTCGTCCTTGGCTTGCATGCCAGGAGAGTCCAGGTTTCCTGGGGCCTGAATAAAACCTCACCTCATGCCTTTTACATCAGAGCGTGTCTTGGATTCATCTGTTTGGGCTGTTTGGGAGAATAATTTTTCGGACCTAACACCTCAGGGATTTAAAAACTCACCCACCCTGTTTGATGAGGTGCTACACGAGGATTTGAATGAGTTTAAATGGGCCCATGAGACTGTGACTGTACTACAATATGTTGATGACTTATTGTTAGCAGCAGCATCAGAAGAGGACTGCTGTTTGGCAACCAAAGAATTACTTAAAACCCTTGGGGAATTGGGGTATCGTGTATCAGCCCAAAAGGCCCAGGTCTGCAAACAAGAAGTGACCAATTTAGGTTATAAACTGTGAGGAGGGCAAAGGTGGCTAACTCCCTCTTGAACACAGGCTATTTTGGGGATTCTGGCTCCAGGCAACGTGTGTCAAGTACGTGAGTTCCTGGGTACTGCAGGATACTGCCGGCTGTGGCTTCCGGGGTTTGCAGAGTTGGCTAGACCCCTGTATGAAATAACTAAAACAGGGACAACGTTTACATGGGCGACGGAACATGACCATGCTTTTAAAGAATTGAAACAGGCATTACTCTCGGCCCCAGCTCTAGCCCTGCCTGACCCCCAAAAAACTTTTCGTTTATACATAGATGAGAAAAAAGGAGTAGCAAAGGGAGTTCTTACTCAGCCCCTGGGACCATGGAACCGGCCAGTCGCATACTTGTCTAAGCGGTTAGACACTGTGGCCACTGGGTGGCCCCCATGCCTCAGGATTGTGCCGGCAATAGCCAAACTGGTACATGATGCAGATAAACTGGTACTAGGGCAGTCACTAATAATTACTGCCCCCCATGCCATTGAAGGGCTGCTCAAACAGCCCCCGGATAGATGGTTGAGTAATGCCCGTATTCTGCAGTATCAGACTTTACTGCTCAACCCTGGGAGAATTGACTTCACAGCTCCTGCACTCCTAAACCCAGCCACCCTCCTACCTGAGGTGGAGAACCACCCCTTACATGACTGAGTAGAGGTCCTGGCACAGGTCCATGGAACTCAGCAAGACCTAAAAGATACCCCCCTGTCTCCACCGGGAGAGATATGGTTCACTGATGGTAGCAGCTACATGGACAATGGACTTCGAAGAGCTGGTGCAGCTGTTACCACTGCCACTTCAGTCCTTTGGGCTGAGCCCCTCCTGGCTGGAACCTCTGCCCAAAAAGCCGAACTCATAGCTCTCATAAAGGCCCTCGAGCTTGGAGAAGAAAAAGAAATTACCATCTATACTGATAGCACGTATGCCTTTGCTACTGTCCACGTACACGGAGCCATATATAGAGAAAGAGGGCTCCTCATGGTGGAGGGCAAAGACATTAAAAACAAACATGAAATCCAAGCCCTCCTCAGGGCTATGTGGCACCCCAAAAGGTTGGCAGTAGTACACTGTCCAGGACATCAAAAAGGAACCGATGAGGTGGCACAAGGAAACAGATTAGCTGACTTAACAGCCAGAGAGGCAGCCAAGAGAACTGTTGACTCAGATAGTAATACTGTCCTAGTTATGTGAGCCCCACAGTTTCAGCCTATTTTAGATGACTCTCCTAAGTATTCTGACCAAGAAAAAGAATGGGCAAAAAGCCATCAGGGAACCATGAGATCGGATGGGTGGTGGATTGTAGAAAATAAGATCTATTTGCCTAAAGAAATAACTACTAAACTCCTCTCCCAGCTGCACCAGGTGACTCATCTGGGGGTACGGAAAATAGAGGAACTACTTCATACCTCTCCATACTATATTAGGCCTTTAAGAAAAATCTTAGAAGAAATTAAGGCCAATTGTAAAATTTGCCCCATGATCAATGTAGGCCCAGGACATAACACCACAGGCCACAGACAGAGAGGGCATAGACCAGGAGCCCACTGGGAAATAGATTTCACAGAAATCAAACCAGGAAAATATGGCTGTAAGTATCTATTAGTTTTTGCAGATACCTTCTCAGGATGGATAGAAGCCTTCCCTACAAAGCGAGAGACTGCAAATGAAGTAGTCTGGAAGCTGCTGGAAGACATAGTCCCAAGGTTTGGATACCCCTTGACTATTGGGTCAGACAATGGACCCGCCTTTGTTTCTCAGGTAAGCCAAGGGGTAGCTCGAGTTTTAGGGACAGATTGGAAATTGCACTGTGCCTACCGCCCTCAAAGTTCTGGGCAGGTGGAATGGATGAACCGAACTTTGAAGGAAGTTCTATTGAAAATGGCTTTAGAGACTGGTGAAAACTGGGTAACGCTCCTTCCCTTAGCTTTATTTAGAGTACACAATACCCCCTGTAAATTACATTGTTCCCCCTATGAAATAATGTATGGAGTTCTCCCACCTATACTCCCTGCTCTTAAAACAGAACATTCCTCTACTTCAGATCTAAGACAGTTCCTGAAAAACCTCCAAACCGTGTATGCGGATATTTGGCCCAGACTAAGACAGTTGTATGCTAAACATACTAATGTTGACCCCCACCCGTTCAAACCAGGTGACTCTGTTTTGGTCTGGAGACACCACTTAGAGACACTGGAACCAAGGTGGAAAGGTCCATACTTAGTACTCCTCACCACCCCAATTGCTGTGAAAGTAGACGGCCTTGACTCGTGGATCCACTCCTCCCACGTTCACCCATTCCCAGCACCACGAGACGCCCAGACACAGAGTTGGACCGCTGTTAAAGACCCCATCAACCCACTCCGCATCAAGATAAGAAAACAAAACTAACATGGGGGCTTGGGTAGTTAGAGGGGTTCTAATCATCCTGTTAAATGTATATAGTACTATTTCCAGCCCCCACACTCCTCTGAATATAACCTGGCAGATACTCCTGCCTGACACAGGAGAAATCCTATACCAGACTTCCAGAATCTATCCTAAAAGAACTTGGTTCCCAGACCTCTATGTTGATTTGGAAGACTTGTTTAAACTTCAACTATGGTGCAGACCTGACTTGTCAGGTACCTTCTATGTGTGCCCAGGGCACCTCCCATACAAATGTGGGGGAGCAGGCTCCTTTTTCTGTAGGGACTGGAGTTGCGTCACCATGGGCCAAACCTGGTGGAAACCAACACAGGGAAATGATCTAATCACTTTAAAAAAATATTCCACCTGTTCAGGTACCTGCCCCTCTAAAAATCCAGAGTGTGATATAATTCACATTAGCTTCACAGAAAGGGGTAAGAATATGCAAGGAGGATGGGAGGTAAGAAGAGATTGGGAAATGCAGCTTTACCTAAAGATGGAATTGGACCCAGGTACTATTTTCTGAATACGAGTTATATATAGTCTCCCCACCATGAAAACTCCTATGAGATTAGGGCCCAACTCCATTTTCAATCCTCCTGTACTACTTCCAACAGCTTCTGTTACTGCTCCTGTAATTATTACTTCTGTGCCAGTTCAAACAACAGCTACTCTAGCTCCTTAAGCAGCTCCTGCCCTAACACCTGACCCCGACCCTATATGGAGCATAATCATTAGCACTTATCAGGTGCTTAATGCTTCCCAGCCCAACCTCACTAAAGGATGTTGGCTTTGCCTAAATGCAAAACCGCCTTATTATGAAGGAATAGCAGTGACAGGAAACCCTATCAGTGCTAACTAACTCACTGAATGTCAGTGGACTCAACAAGGACCTAGACTTACTCTATAGTCAGTTATAGGCCAGGGAACCTGTGTAGGACAACAACCCACGCCCCAAAACCTATGCACCAACACCATAACCTGGGATGGGGTGGGATATCTAATTCCTCCTAATAACACTTGGTGGGCATGTTCCACAGGTCTAGCCCCATGTCTACATGGAGTGGTTTTGAATGGAACCCGTGACTTTTGTGTCCTAGTCCAACTAATTCCTAGACTTACATATTATGACAAAAACAAGCTATATCTAGCTTATGAAACCTACAGCCAACAGCATAAAGTTAAGAGAGAACCAGTTACAACTGTAATTTTAGCAGTACTAATGGGACTTAAAGTTGCTGCAGCAGGGACTGGAATATTCTCTTTAGTACCACAGGATAAAAATTAGGGGGCCCTACGGTCTGCGATAGATTTAGATATAGAAAGGATAGAAAAATCCATCTCACACTTACAAGAATCACTACCATCCCTCTCGGAAGTAGTTCTTCCAAACAGGCAAGGATTGGACTTACTTTTTCTCCAGCAAGGAGGTCTATGCACTGCCCTTGGAGAAGAATGCTGTTTTTACATAGATCACTCAGGGGTAGTAAAACAATCAATGGAACTGGTTCGTGAAGGACTTTGAAAATGAAAACTAGAAAGAGAACACTCCCAAGGCTGGTATGAAAGCCTGTTTTCTTTTTTTTTCTTTTTTTCTTTTTTTTTTTT
>NW_003852730.1:127560-130858 GCF_000181295.1 Otolemur garnettii
TTTTTTTTTTGCTGTTTATTCAGAACAATGAGCCACTGCATACCAGGGACCTCATGATACCTAGGTGTTACACCCCACATCCTGACCTCTGCCCCTTCTTTCCGCTAGCCCCCTTGTGCTCCCTGCCCACATCCTGACCCCTGCCCCTTTTTGCATTCGTCACTCTACTCTGTACTCGCCCCACTTACTACCCCTGCCCTTTTGCACTCGTCACTCTACTCTGTACTCACCCCACTTATGACCCCTGCCCCTTTTTGCACTCGTCACTCTACTCTGTACTCGCCCCACTTATGACCCCTGCCCCTTTTTGCACTCGTCACTCTACTCTGTACTTGCGCCACTTGAACCCCTAGCCCTTTCCTCTCATTCGCTCACCTGAGACAAAGAAGACTCTCCCTAAGCCAATCAACCCTGGACATGACCACCCTATACCTGTCAGTTTAGGACAGACATGGTTTACCTACCAATAAGGGAATGGGGTGGGATGGTCTCAGGGGAGGGAAGAGGGAAAGGTATAAAGGAATTGTTTGAATAGTCTGTAAGGGCTGTTCCTGCTTTCTCTTAAAGGGCGGCCCAGGCTCTGAACTTGAATGAATAAAAAATTCCTCATGCCTTTGCAGTGATGTTCAGACACTCAGAGTGGTGCTTGAATTGAGTCTGGAGGTTAACATCACCTTCAGTAGACTGTGGGGGTGGTGTCACAGCTCACAGCAACCTCAGACTCTTGGACTCCAGCAACGCTCTTGCCGTAGCCTCCCAAGTAGCTGGGACTATAGGATCCCAACACAATGCCGGGTCATTTTTGTTGTTGTCATTCTTGTTTATCAGGCCCAGGCGGGATTTGAATCCACCAGGTCCAGTGCATGTGGTGAGCTCTCTAACCACTGAAATAGGTGTGCCAAGTCTCTTTTCTAGATCTTGTTAAAAATGTTCTCCACCTCTTAAAATACTTCTTACATCTTTAGTTATGTTATAACCTTGATTCTGGCTTAATATTATCATTTACATATAAAATCTTCATCAGTTTGTCCTCAGTGAAGTTTACTCTATTCATCTTTACTCCCTTCTACTCTTTCTTCTCTGTGGATCATAGAATTTTAGCCAATCAAAACAGCCTGCTGACTCAAACTGCATTTATGGAAGACAAATACTGAACTTTAGCCAATCCAACTATTTTTAGACCTCACTTTCTCTTTTCTGTCCATGCATCTTCTCAACATTAGAGTCTCTCCAAACCACTTCTGACCAGTTTGCAAAATACTCTTTGCTCAATGAAGCTCTGTTTCATTTAATTTTTATCAAAAGTGGATTCTGAAATAGAGCACCAAAAGATTCCCAGAAACAAACAGAGCACAAACATTAATAGTCCAAGTCAGGAACCTGACAACCTGGTCACTGTCTCACTCCAACTTCAGCTTTTTGGTAAGTTCTGTCTCAGATTCCAAGATACCACAGATTTATGTTTTAAACTCTTGGATTCCTGTCAGCCATGGCAAACTGGAGTTCTCATGGCAGTGAGAATTAAAGGATGACCCCAACAGGAGGTGAACTGAAAGTAAAGACCCCAGCCACCTGAAGTAGCCAACTTCATGAAGCAGACAGCTTTTGCCAAGATCACAGATCAAGAAACCTAATTTATGGCTTGGCGCTGTAGGTCAGTGGTTAGGGCACCAGCCACATACGCCAAGGCAGGTGGGTTTGAACCCAGCCTAAGCTTGCTAAACAACAATGACAACTGCAACAACAACAACAACAGCAACAACAAAATAGCCAGGCTTTGTGAGTGATGCCTGTAGTACCAGTTACTTGGGAGGCTGAGGCAGGAGAATTGCTTAAGCCCAAGAGTTTAAGTTTGCTGTGAGCTACGTCGCTACAGCACTCTACCACAGGTGACATAGTAGGACTCTGTCTCAAAAAAGAAAGAAAGAAAGAAAAAAAGAAAGAAAGAAAGAAAGAAAGAAAGAAAGAAAAGAAGGTAACCTCGTTTATATCTATATTCCTTACCTTTTAAAAACCACAATAGTCATATTTACTCACTTTTTCATTTAAGCAAACCCCACTTTTAGAAATAAAACATTAGATGCTGAGTGATTTTCACTCAATTTTTGCCTCAATCTACTCCATTCTCCCTTTTATCTTCCACTATAGCTCTTCTTTCAAACAATGACTTACTCTTACTAGCCCTTACTATTTTTCCAACAGTTGAGGCACAAACCTGGCACACCCCTCCCCCCCCCTTTTTTAGAGACAGAATCTCACTTTGTCACCCTTGGTAGAGTGCCATAGCATCACAGCTCAGATCAACCTCCAGCACTGGGGTTAGGAGATTCTCTTGACTCAGCCTCCCGAGTAGCTACAACTACAGGCACCTGACACAACGCTCAGCTATTTTTTGGTTGCAGTTTGGCCAGGGCCAGGTTTGAACTCACCATCCTTGGTATATGGGCCGGCACCCTACTCACTGAGCCACAGGCACCACTCAACACAGCTACCCTTTACACCAGTCTTTTCAACTCTGGCCACACTAACTACTCAGTCTGATTGCTGGTTATTCTAACATTTCAATCATATCAAGGAACTTGAATTTATTTTTATTTCTGCTAATAAAAGTGCCTGGTGAAACCAATCTGGAAAATGGATGTATCATGCAGTATCCACAGCCAAAGAAGAAAAAACATACTGCTTCACCTATAAAAAGACAACTGAACATAGAAAAACTTCTGTGAAAAGTCAAGAATTATCTTTGCTCAGAGATACATGACAACCAGATATGTGAAAGTGCCAGTGAACAGGTGAAGACACAGCAAACTCCAGGCTGGAAGGTCCCAAGTTCTAAGCTGATTCTGTCTATAACTCTGCTTTTTTTATCTTGTGAGGTAATATAGTATATAAATGGATCCCACCCAAATGGTCAAGATGCTATGGACTTGGTTGTCTAACACTCTTTGTTACGATGTACTCCATTGTAAATGCCAGTCAAAGTACAAACATGGGCTATTTTTCTTCCTAAGGTAGTACCTTATAAACATACAAAATGCACCATTATAAAAAATCCCCTTCAATATAATAATTCAAAGTTCTTTGGAGTTGATAGCCTGGAATTCTACTTCCAGCTTCAGCAATGCTCTGATTCTCTGAGCTTCAGTTTTTATTCTTGGAATAAAATGGGCATGAATTCTGCCTGCCATGACTGTCATGACATTGCATAGAAAAAGTGCTAAGTAAGGGCGGCGCCTGTGAATCAAAGGAGTAACGCACTGGCCCAATATGCCGGAGGTGACGGGTTCAAACCTGGCCC
>NW_003852730.1:131196-137500 GCF_000181295.1 Otolemur garnettii
GCCTGGGATCAAAGGAGTAGGGCACTGGCCCCATATGCTGGAGGTGACAGGTTCAAATCCAACCCCAGACAAAACCTGCCCAAAAAAAAAAAAGCGCTAAGTAAATAGTTGCTGTTATTAACCCTATGTTTTCCTTTAAAAAAAATTGAAAGAGCAGTCATCAATCTCTCCATAGTAATAGAACAAGAGCTCAACATCACCATGCAAACATTGGGAACACTTCAACCAGAGCTTAATAGCTTGGCACCTATTGTAATTCAAAACCAAAGCATCCTAGATGCTTTGACAACTCAACGTGGAGGAGCTTATACTGCTTTGGAGAAAAATGTGTTTACATAAATCAGTCAGGGCAAATAAAGATTCATCTCATCCCTTAAAGGACAAGATAAACATTCTTCACCAAATTAATGAAACCATTCCATTGGACTGACCTATTCCCAGGAATAAGAGACTAGTTTAATGGGCTGTGGGGAAGTGTGCTCAGATCTGTTCTTTTCTGCTTATTTATTCTCATCCTAATTTATGTTCTTGTGTCTTTTTTCTTTTTTTTTTTGAGACAGAGCCTCAAGCTGTCCCCCTGGATAGAGTGCTGTAGCATCACAGCTCACAGCAACCTCCAACTCCTCAGCTCAAGTGAGTCTCCGGCCTCTGCCTCCCAAGTAGCTGGGACTACAGGTGCCTGCCACAATGCCTAGCTATTTTTTGGTTGCAGCCATCATTGTTGTTTGGCGGGCCCAGGTTGGATTCGAACCTGCCAGCTCAGGTGTATGTGGCTGGCACCTTAGCCGCTTGAGCCACAGGTGCCAAGCCCTTGTGTCTTTTTTCAAACACCTTATGACTACATTACTAACCCACTCTCTCTCTCCCCAGGTGCCAACTCAGCTCTTAGAAATGAAGGGGCTAAGGAAATTTCACCCCAAAATATGACTCCTTGTGTTGTGCCCAGGAGTTCCACAAAGACCACACTGCCAAACAAGTTGAACTCATTCCAGAGTCCTTTTATTGAAGGGCCGCTTGGCCACTACCTCAGTGTCCCAGCATGGTGTTTCTGAGAGCAGACCCGAGTGTTTAAGGGGTTGGGTTTCTAAGGCTTGGTCTGCATACTGGTTGGCACGCAGGCTGTCCAGGTGCATCTGGGTAGGACAGCAAGCACGCACTGTACAGAATTTGGGGGTTAGTTATATGTCACACACCCTGTATACATATTAGTTTCATACATTTTTGTCTCAGTATTTTCTCCACCTGGTATTGTTTAAAGGTTGGTCTGAGGACAGTTGGTTCATTTCCCAGGGAGTTAGCCAAGCAAAGAACTGGGAGTGAACTAGAAGTTAGAAAACAATTAGGACTTGGGTGAATTAGACTTATTTCATGTCTTTTTTGAAAACTTGCGGTCTGGAAATTTGCCAGGAGTTAACTGGTGTTTTTCCATTATAGCCAGGGCCTGACACTCATCTGCTTTAGCCTAGGCCCACTTAGGCCTAACACTTGGTATAAAGAATATTTTCAATTAAAGATCAAGGGGCGGTGCCTATGGCTAAGTGGGTAGGGCGCCGGTCCCATATACTGAGGGTGGTGGGTTCAAACCCAGCCCTGGCCAAACTGTAACAAAAATATAGCCAGGTATTATGGCTGGAGCATGTAGTCCCACCTCCTCAGGAGGCTGAGACAAGAGCATCACCTAAGCCAGGAGTTGGAGGTTGCTATGAGCTGTGATGAGCTGTGATGAGCTGTGATGAGCTGTGATGAGCTGTGATGAGCACTCTACCAAGGGTGATAAAGTGAGACTGTCTCCAAAATCACACAAACAAACAAAAAAAAACCAATAAAGGACATGATGAGGAAGCATTGGAAGAGGCCTTTTTAATATCTACATAAAACCGGAGTAACCTGTTGGGAATCAAAAGGGGCTGCTGACTTCCTTATTACATGCTAGTAGATCTGGCCCCAAGGTCATTTGAAGTAGGATATCTGTCTCTGAGATTAATCTACAGATAAATCTGTTTCCACCCATCTACCCACACTCTCCCCTAGCAATCACCTCCTGCACCTACACTTTCCACATTCTCCCCCCTCCCTTCCAAAAGGTATCTATAAAAGTCTTTTATCATCACTAAATCTATGGGTAATCATTCACGTGCTTCCCCCCATATACATGGTATTTAGAATTAAACCTTTTTCTTATTTATTTTTTTAGACAGAGTCTCAAGCTGTCTCCCTGGGTAGAGTGCCATTGCGTCACAGCTCACAGTCACCTCCAACCCCTGGGCTCAAGCGATTCTCTTCCCTAGCTTCCCAAGTAGCAGGGACTACAGGTGCCTCCCATAATGCCCAGCTATTTTCTTTTTTTGCCATTGTTGTTTTAGCTGGCCCTGGCTGTGTTTGAACCCACTAGCCTCAGTGTATGTGGCTGGTGTCCCACCCAGTGAGCTCTGGGCACCGCCCAAACTTTGTTATTAATCTACCACAATTAAAAAAACACACACAGAAAAAGTTACAAACAAACTACCACAATTGTGAGTGAATCTTTGAATGAAGCAACCAAAGGGAAAAGAGGTTTTGCCATGATCCCTACATTTACAAGGGGATTTCTTATAATGTCACATTTTGAATGTCTATAAAGTACCACCTTATGAAAAAAGGAGGCCAAGTTTGTAATTCAACTGGCATTTACAGTGGAGTACAATGGTAATAAAGGTTGTCAGATAACTAAGTCTACAGCGTCCTGACCATTCAGGTGGAAACTATTTGTACATGTTACTACTACAGCAGATGAAAAACACTAGTGGTATTTACAGAGTGAAGTTAGAACCTGTGACTTTCCATCGTGGAGTTTGCTGTGTCTTCTCCTTCTCACTGGCACTTTCACATATCCAGTTGTCATGTGCCCCTGAGAAATTTTTCATTTTTTGAGACAGGCTCATTCTGTCATCCTTGGTAGCTCACAGCAACCTCAAACTCCTGGGCTTAAGCAATTCTCTTGCCTCAGCCTCTCAAGTAGCTGGGACTACAGGCACCCACCACAATGCCCAGCTATTTTTTGTTGCAGTTGTCACTGCTGTTTTAGCTGGCCAGGGCCAGGTCAGAACCTGCCACACTCAGTATTTGGGGCCGGACCTCTACCCACTGAGACACAGGTGCCTAAGTTTTTCAGTGAAAAGAATAGGGGTGTTCATCTGGTGTGGTGGCTCACACCTGTCTTTCCAGCACTTGGAAGGCCCAGGTGGATAGATTGTCTGAGCTCATAGGTTCAAGATCAGCCAAAACCAGAGCTAGACCTCATCTCTAAAAAAACAGCTGGGTGCGTGGCTGGCACCAGTAGTCCCAGCTACTTGAGAGGCTGAGGTAAGAAAACTGATTGAGCGTAATAGTTTGATGTTGATGTGAGCTATGATGCCATGGCACTCTACTGAAGGTTACCAAGTGAGACTCTGTCCCCCCACCAAAAAAAAAAATAATAATAATTAAAAAATAGGGGCTTTATATAAAGATTCACAGAGCCTTATAGCTCCACATCTCATGAAGTTGTCAATCAAAGTGGCTAGGTCTATAATTGCTTCATGCTTCAAATAGTATGGACTTGTTTTTGGTGATTGAGCTTCTGATTTTAAGTGGGCCTCAACAGGGCCTCAACAGAGTGAGGCCTCAACAGGCCTCAACATGTTGAAGCCCTCCTAGGGGTATCCTCTTCCCAGGTAGAGAAGTTTACCTGGATGTTGATTTCTTCTGACCATTTGTCCTCAGCCGCCAGATGCTGGAGTAGCACCTACCAGACATGTTCATGCTGTACCTTCATTGTAAGCCTATTGCTTTCTGGACAGATGGTAATCTGAGTACATAATTTAGACAGGACTCTCCCCAGCACAACAACAAGGAAATCAAGCATGTGATGTAACTAGTCAGGCATCTCTTTTCTTCCAATCCAGCATGTAAGAGGTTTAAGAAAGAATTTGTGTTCCAGCTGTCCTGTCACTCCTGCTACAGAGCCAGGTTGTTTAGTCATAGGAGAGAGAGCAGTATGAAGCACTGAATATGCAGCCCTGGCATTTGTTAGAAAGTCTTGACCCACAGCTTTCCACAGGTAGAGAAGAGAGGGTAGACTACCCGTAGACAAGGCCTCCCTACAGACATTGAGGCAAATTGTTGCTGTCCAGAAAGGCATCGTTGTCATGGATGAAGTAATACCTGTGGACAATGCTGTGCCCATCTCAGGTGGCCAGAGTTGTACAGGGCCTGCAATTTCCAAACAACAATCACAATGTCAGATTCCAGGTGCAGGAGGCATCCGTTACCAAGTATCTAACCACTTCCTACCCTCAATACCTGAGTTTCATATCTATCTGTGGTTGGGCACGTCTGTTTAGCTTTTGCCTCACCCAGTTCTCTTCCTCAGATGACACCCCTGTCTGCTCTGATTTTTACCAGTGACCACAGTGAAAGGGCTGCCCATTGATTCAACCTGAGCGGAGTCTGCAGTGTCTTCCTGCATCTTTCTCAGGGAGTCAGTGAAGAGGTTTATCACAGACCATTTGCCTCCAGTTGAGGGGTGGCTAACGAGAGCTTTTGTAAAGCCAAGACAAGAGCAAGGGTGTAGGTTTATTAAAGACCACAGTGATGCAGTAGGTGAAAAATCTAGTCCAAACACCTTATTTCATTGAGAATGTCTCAACTCAAAAAGGGCAGCAATAACGGCATGGAGTCCCCAGTTTGTCCCACAACCAGAAATGGTGCAGTGTGGCCAGAGAACACATATGTGAAAGAAAAAAATATGTTGTTGTTCCAGTGTGGCAGAAGTTACATGTACATGTTTTGTCATCTTAGCTTAGCAACAAAAATCCAAGAGGTGTGATGAGTGAATTAAAGACACAGAGGAAGGAGTGAAAATGTCAGGCAGTTGAGAAAAAGAGAATGGGATCTTAAAGGATAAAGGTGGCTCCTTTTTGTCTTCCTTTGGTTTCAAAGGAGGAACTGATAAACTTGAATAGAGATTAACAGCTTAATAATCTTTTTTTCAACACCCATAACTAATCAAATACAGCTGTAGGCAGGCAGAAGAACAGAGAGGGAGATTTATTTTTACTCCATAGTGGAAGATTGATGCTGAATAATTGATGCAATTTATTTGCCAGTTTCAATATCTACAGAGAAATCCGAAAAGATTTTAAACAAGGTCTCATAACAAAATGAACAATTTGTGGCCAACTTTGCCTCCCAGAGTGGCAGAATTACAGGCCTGAGCCCGGGCCCCCACCCCACTTTGTTGTTTTAATTAGAGATTCCCTTTTAATTAGACCAACTTGCTGACATACAAAATGTTGATAAATCCACCTTTGCAAATATTATGCCCTACATAGACTATTTTTGACATGTTGAAGCCCTGTGTTTATTCCAAATTTTTCTTATTAAACCATGACTTATTTTAGGACAAACATTGCTATATCAGTTTTTGTCCTAGACAAAATTATTCCCTTACCCTTTAAAGTTCCTTTTGACCCATTGTTTTACATAGTTGTGACTTTCTTCACATTTCACTTCTACATTTTGGATCTTTCTTGCTTCTTTTTTTTCTACTTTGAAATAAAATTGCATCCTAGTTAAGTCTTTTCTTCGTAAAGATGTGAGAAAGGAGGCCTGTGGATTTAAAGGATTTAGGTCTCTAGCCTAAAGAGGAGACTTCATCCAAACAACGCATCAAAAGAGTTAAACAAAGACATCACCCGTGAGCAGAGGGACTTTAGAGATCACAAAGGTTTGTATTTTACCTTGCATTTTGAAGAGAGATATAGGAGAGGGAAACAGAGACCTTGAATGTCCAGGGAGAGCAGAGGTGCATAATGTTATGCACACCAATTTGTTTACTATCACAGAGAGACAGCTTGCCAACACTCAGCCTTCCCAGCTGAGCTTGTTCTAAAGTTGCAGTTTGTCCATCACACTGAGAGAGTTTCAGAGGGTTATTGCTGGTTCAGGGCTTTCACAGGTTGTAAAGAAAACAGTGCCTACTGGAATGAGGCTTTGCCACATCTTCACATTGTTCCCATTTTTCCTGCTATGATTTCTCTTATTTTTAATAACACTGAGGACCACTGAAAACCTTTGCCACATTATTCACATTTGTAAGATTTCTCTCCAATATGAATGTTTTTATGTGTATTAAGGTTTGAACTCTGGTTAAAATCATTGCCGCACTGTTCACATTTAGGAACAAATGTGGGATAGAAGGCCTGAGTGCTGGGTAAGGGTTTTGCCAAATTCTTCACACTTGTAGGGTTTCTCACCAGAGTGAACTCTTTTTTTTTTTTTTTTT
>NW_003852730.1:137603-138037 GCF_000181295.1 Otolemur garnettii
CACAGGCGCCCGCCACAACGCCCGGCTATTCTTTGGTTGCAGCCGTCATTGTTGTTTGGCGGGTCTGGGCTGGGGATTCAAACCCGCCACCTTAGGTGTACGTGGCTGGCGCCTTAGCCGGTTGAGCTATAGGTGCCAAGCCAGGGTGAACTCTTTTATGTTTACTAAGAGATGAAGTGTGATTAAAGTCTTTACCACAGAGTGGTATTTACCACAGAGTGAATTCCTTCATGTTCAGAAAGGTGTGAATGCCGGTAAAAGGCTTTGCCACATTCTTGACATCTGTAGGGTTTCTCTCCAGAGTGAATTCTTTGATGTCTAGAAAGGTGTGAGTGCCTGTTAAAGGCTTTGCCACATTCTTGACATTTGTAGAGTTTCTCTCCAGAGTGAATTCTTTGGTGTACAGAAAGGCTTGAGTAATGCTTAAAGGCTTT
>NW_003852730.1:138415-143700 GCF_000181295.1 Otolemur garnettii
TTGATGTCTAGAAAGGTGTGAGTACTGTTTAAAGGCTTTGCCACACTGTTGACATTTGTAGGGTTTCTCTCCAGAGTGAATTCTTTGATGTCTAGTAACGGATGAACTGTTATTAAAGGCTTTGCCACATTCTTGACATTTGTAGGGTTTCTGTCCAGAATGAATTCTTTGATGTACAGAAAGGTTTGAGTACTGGATAAAGGCTTTGCCACAGTCTTGACATTTGTAGGGTTTTTCTCTAGAGTGAATTCTTTGATGTTCCGAAAGGTGTGAGGATTGTTTAAATGCTTTGCCACATTCTTGACATTTGTAGGGTTTCACCCCAGAGAGAATACTTTTATGTTTAGTAAGGGATGAACTAATATTAAAGGCTCTGCCACATTCTTGACATTTCCCTCCAGAATGAAGTACGTTATGTACAGAAAGGCTTGAGTAATGTTTAAAGGCTTTGCCACAATCTTGACATTTGTAGCGTTTCTCTCTGGAATGAATTCTTTTATGGCCATAAATGTGTGAGTACTGCTTGGTTCGTTTGTCACATTCCTTATATTTGTAGGGCTTCTCTTCAGTGTTCAAAATCTTATGGTTATAAGACTTTGATCTGTGGCTAAGACATTTGCCATTATTTTCATACTTGTTGAGTTTCTCTCCAGGATGGAGTCTTGAGCAAGATTGGAAGACTTGGCTACCTTCTTTGCATTTGTGTTGTTTTTCTCCAGTATTTGTTATCTCATGTTCTGTGATGTGTGAGCAGAGCTTAGAGACTTTCCCATACTTTTTACATTTAAAAGGTTTCTCTAAGGTATGTATCATTTTATGTCTATTTAGATTTGACAACTGTCTGAAGACATTCAAACATTTACTACATTGGATGACTTTGCCATGGGTACCTGTTACACATTCATCAAGTCCACTGTAACATACTTTCTGCTGCTTACGCTCATACACACCTTCCCAGTCTTTGCTAAAGTTTAAATTCTCAGTGACACAGCTTTGATATCTGCTCAGGATCATCTCCAGAAATAAAATATTTGTGCCCAGCTCTTGCGAGTGGTCTTGGGTTGAATGATTAGATAGAGCTGAAAGAAATTTAAACAATAACAATTTTAGCCACTTGCTTTTTCTCAGAATCCAGTAAATATACATTGCACATTTTATCCGGAAAATCATGTTAAGAACATTAGGGACATGCCATAATATAGTAGAGAGGCACCAATTATCTTAAAGATGAATAAATGTTGCATGTATACATTGCATTTTGGGGAATTCTGAAAACCAGATAAGAATACACAGGACAACAGGTAAGCAGAACTTGTAGAGATGAGGCAGGGCATTGGATCACATATTTAATCCTAGAACTCAGGGACATTGATGTGAATGGATCACTTGAGCACAGGTGTTTGAGATCAACCTGAGCAATAGTGAGATACCATCTAGATCAGCGCCCATAGCTTAAGCAACTAAGGCACCAGCCACATACACTGGAGATGTAAGGTTCAAATACAACTCCAGCCCACCAAACAACAATGACTACCCCAAACTAGCCAGGCATTGGGGTGGGTGAATGTAATCTGAGCTACTCCTGGCTGTGGCAAGAGAATCACTTAAGCCCCTGAGCTGGAGGTTGCTGTAACCTGTAATGCTTAGGCACTCCACTCAGAGCGCCAGCTTGAGACTCTGTCTCAGAAAAAAAAAAAAAAAAAACCCAGAAAATAGTGAGACCCCCCCCAACTCTACCAGAAATAAAAAAATTAGTCCAGCACAGTGGCACATGCCTCTTGTCCCAGCAACTCATGAGGCTGAGGCAAGAAGATTTCTTGTGGCCAGAAGATTGATGATGCTGTGAGCTAGAACAATCTTCCCAGGGTAACAATTACTTAGGCTGAAATAAATGAATAAATAGATACATACATACACACATACATTCATAAAGTGAATATACACATATATATTCTACACTATTTCTAAAATAAAAGGAAAAATCAGCAATAATAATATTAATGAAAGAGCCAAAAGGAACAATAAGAAAACTTTGTCATGTTTACCCCCACCACATAATTGATGCCATCTTAATAGAGAATGGTGAAAATGGAAGTAACTTCTAAGTCCCAGCTTTGTCCTACAAAGGAAAAGAGTGACACCTGTGTTAATCCTTCTTGCTTTTGAAGGTGTTTCCCAAGAAAGGTTGTTGTGTCCCATCAGTGAGAGTACTGAAAGGAATGGTGCTATAGTGTGTAAGACTGACTGGAGGTGCTGAATTCAAAGGCAAAATATTACTATAGTAGCAGATAGACTCCAAAGTAACAGACAAATTAAGGTCTAGGAAGTGATGAGAAACTCTTAGGAGGACATGTTGAAAAATGCTTCCACTAAAAAATAACCACATATTTCCACCGGCAAAACACTGTCTGAATATACAGTTCTCCCTTTCTTAATACAATGAATGTCAGAGTCTTGCAGGATACAGCCAGATCACAAAGTTTGTAAAAGGTAGCTTTTCTAATCTTCAAAAATCAATAAAAACTTAGATACACAATGTTAGGTGGACATAACCCAAAGAACCAAAAAAAGAAAAAAATAAACTGGAATTAACTATATAAAATAGAGATCTCTAAATTACCCGATAACTTTATCTCAATTACGCTAAATGCATCAACTAGGGATGACACAGATAACTAAGTAAAATCAGAAAAATGAAGGTACCAAACACAGTGAAAATGACTGAGCAGTCTCAAATGTAAGTAAAAAGGTACAAAGTATGAAGAAACTTCACCATACTTTAGCTAGGAAAAACAAAGAGTCCTATAAAAAGACAGATGAAGGGCAGTGCCTGTGGCTTGGTGAGTAGGGCTGGCCCCACATACCAAGGGTGGCAGGTTCAAACCTGGCCCTGGCAGAACTGCAACAAAAAAATAGCTGGGCATTGTGGCGGGCGTCTGTAGTCCAAGCTACTCAGGAGGGTAAGGCAAGAAAATCACCTAAGCCCAGGAGTTGGAGGTTGCTGTGACCACACTGAAGTGACAGACATTAAATAAACACAGGGAGGCCAGGCATGGTGGCTCACGCCTTCAATCCCAGGACTCTTGGGGTCCAAGGTGAGTGGATTTCTTGAGCTCTGGGGTTCAAGACTGGCCTGAACAAGTGAGAGACACTCTGTCTATAAGAAAATATCTGGGTGTTCTGGCTAGTACAAAGCAGCCTGTAGTACAAAGCAGCTCCAGAGGCTGAGGCAAAGGGATTGCTTCAGCCCAGGAAGTTGAAGTCGCTTTGAGCTCTGATGCCATGGTACTATACCGGGGGCAACAAAGTGAGACTCTGTCTCAAAAAAATAAAATACAGTAAAATGAGTAAAGATAGGGATTTAAAAACTAAAAAGTCAAAATCCAACTCTATATTTGATACTCATCTTACATGTAATGACAAACATAGAATAAAAAATGACAGGACAGAAAGGTATTTGGTCGGGTGCAGCATCTCACAGATGTCATCCAGCACTCTGGGAGGCCAAGGTCGGTGGATAGCTTGATCTCATGGGTTCAAGACCAGCTTCAGCAAAAAGCGAGACCCTGTCTCTACTAAGAATAGAAAAACTGAGAGGATCCCTTGAGACCAAATTTGGAAGTTGCTGTGAGGTATGATGCCACAGCACTCTCCTCAGAGTGACAGCTTCAGACTCTGTCTCAAAAAAAAAAAAAAAAGAAAAGAACAAGAAAGATATTTAATTCAAATATTAAATAAGAGCAAGGGCGATTATCATAAGGAGATATGTACATAAATGTGTGTGTGTGTCTGTATGTATATACACACATGTGTTAAAATGAGAGTCTCACCCTAAGGCCCACACTAGAGTGCCACAGCATCAGCCTAGCTCACAGCAACCTGAAACTTTTAGGTTCAAGCAACTATTCTGAATCAGCCTTCTGACTAGCTGGCACTTCAGGTGCCTGCAATGATAGTCGGGTAATTTTATCTTCTATTTCCTGTAGACATGGGGTGTTGCTCTTGTTCTGTCTGGTCTCCCAACTCCCGAGCTCAAGACATCCTCTCATCTCAGCCTCCCAGATTGATAGCATTATAGACATCTGGCAGGAGTGTCCAGCCAGAGACAACATATTTTGAGGCAAAACATGACTTATTTCATAAAATATGCTTTAAGTCGAAGTGGTCACAAAAGATAAAGAGTATGAAATAATAACATAAGGGCAACATATTGGTTAGAAAACTATAATTTATTGTTGTTATTTTAAATATATATAAAATACATGCTTAAAAAAATTTAGGACAGATATACAACCATCACGTACATGCTCTAATAAAGAGCTATCTGCACACATATTTACTGCAGCATTATTCACATAATTCATTTGGTGAAAGAAATCCACATCAGCCTCAAGAAACAAATGGTGAAACATAATTTAAGATATAAAAATGACAGAGTATTACTCAGCTTCTAAAAATCAGGAAATCTTCTAACATCTCTAATAAAGATAAATGTTAACTTTATGGTAAATGAAATGGCCTTTCAAAAATTATCTTTAAATTACACAAATAATTCCCACAAACATAATATATATTCACCAGTAAATATGAGTTAAACTGAAGACAGTTTTAGTAGGCTGGGGGCAGTAGTTCATGGCTACAATCCAGCACTCTGGGAGACCGAGGCAAGTACATAGCCTGAGCTCAGGAGTTCAAGACCAGTCTAAGCCAGAGCAAGGCTTATCTTCAAAAAAAATAGATGGACATTGTGCTGGAAACCTGTAGTCCCAGTGTCAAGGGAGGCTCAGGGAAAAGAATCATTTGAACCCAAGAGTTTGAGGTTGCTGTGAGTTCTATAATACCACGCCACTCTACCCAGGGTGACAAAGTGAGACTCTGTTCCCCCCATCCACAAAGAGTTTTATACATATGCACCTATAGGATAAAATAATCATTGGCCAGCAACCAAGAGAAAATGTACTATTCCTAAACCAAATGTAAGAAACATACAGGCAAACGAACAGAAAAAAAATGAAATTCCCACTAGACACATGGTTGATTTATATTTCATTTGTGTTCTCAATGTTTGAAAGCATACAAAGTTGAATAATGTCATGCAAAATTGTAATAAAAAAGTGTCTCAAAGTGACTCAGAGATAAAAAAGTAATATTGGCTCGGCGCCTATAGCTCAACCGGCTAAGGTGCCAGCCACATACACCTAGGGTGGCGGGTTCGAATCCCCAGCCCGGACCCGCCAAACAACAATGACGGCTGCAACCAAAAAATAGCCGGGCCTTGTGGCGGG
>NW_003852730.1:144730-154550 GCF_000181295.1 Otolemur garnettii
GGCACTCTAACTGAGGGTGACAAAGTGAGACTGTAGTCCCAGCTACTTGGGAGGTTGAGGCAAAAGAATTGCTTAAGCCCAAGAGTTGGAGGTTGCTGCGAGCTGTGACTCCACCGCACTCTACTGAGGGGGATATAGTGAGACTGTCTCATAAATAAATGCTATGATTTCATCCAGCAATCTCTCATCTGGGCATATATCCTAACTACGCAGATCAGGGAAGATACATGTCCTCATCACATTCATCACAGCATTATTCATAAAAGCCAAGACGTGGCCGGGTGCAGTTACTCATACATCCAGTCCTAGCATTTTAGGAGGATGAGGTGGGAAGATAGGTGGACCACAGGAGTTCAAGACCAGGCTAAGCAACAGTGAGACCCCATCTCTACTAAAAAAATGATAGTATAGCCAGGAGTTTGGAAGGCTGAAGCAGGATTGCTTGAACTCACGTGTTGGAAGTTGTTCTAAGCTGGGATGATGGATGCTATACCATTCTACTGCTGGCAACAGTTCATCACCATCTCACACAAAAGTTCTCTGTTCTAGATAACTACAACATTCCATTATGACTGTGCACTGAACCAAAGCAGGTATTTTTTCTTGTTTTTTGAAACAAAGTTTCACTTTTGTCACCCTTGGTAGAATGCTATGTCACAGCAACCTCAAATTCTTGGGCTTAAGTGATTTTTTTGCCTCAGCCTCTCAAGTGGCTGGGACTATAGGTGCCTGCCACAATGCTGGGCTATTATTTTTGTTGTTGTCGTTGTAGTTATCATTGTTGTTAGCAGACCCAGGCCAGGTTCAAACCCGCCACCCTCGGCGCCCTAATCATTGAACAACAGGCATTGAGCCCAGGTATTTTTGGTTAATATTAGTTAACATTTTGTTGGATGAGAGCAGGTATACTGAATATTTTATGTACCATCTTTCAATAAAATGTATGATTTATTAATATGAGATGTGTATCAGAAAATGTTAATAAACATTTGAAAACAGTAAAGATAATTTTTATTATGTTATTAATATATTATTATTTTTACAAAAACTGAAAAGGGGCTCAGCACCTGTGGCTCAGGCAGCTAAGGCACCAGCCACATATACCTGAGCTGGTGGGTTCAAATCCACCCTGGCCCACCAAACAACAATGATGGCTACAACCAAAAAATAGCTGGGCCTCGGCACCTGTGGCTCAAGTGGCTAAGGCACCAGCCACATACACCTGAGCTGGCGGGTTCGAATCCAGCCTGGGCCCACCAAACCACAATAATGGCTGCAACCAAACAATAGCTGGGTGTTGTGGAGGGCGCCTGTAGTCCCAGCTACTTGGGAAGCCAAGGCAGGAGAATCGCTTGAGCCCAGAAGTTAGAGGTTGCTGTGTGCTGTGAAGCCACAACACTCTACCCAGGGCTACAGCTTGAGGCTCTGTTTCAAAAAAAAAAAAGTGAAAAGGTTTAACTCACCCTTTAGAAATAATCAAAAAACATTTATTAATAAAATAAAAATATTAACTTTGTAAAATATGATAAATCATACTATTTAAAATAAGCATTTGAGGAAAATTAAGATATCATTTAGATATAGGTTAAGGAAAGTGATGCTAATCCTGCTGATTTGTTTGCCCAGAGTAAACTAGAAATTTCAAGTTTATTTTGAAAAATAAACATTATTTGAAAAAAATTTTCCAGAATTTTTTTTATACATTTTTATTACTATTATTTATTTTTTAGACAGAACCTGAAGCTGTCGCCCTGGGTAGAGAGCCGTGGCATCACAGCTCACAGCAACCTCCACCTCTTGGGACCAAGTGATTCTCTTGTCTTAGCTCCCACGTAGCTGCAACTAAGGAGCCGACAGGATGCCCGGCCATTTTCCTGTTACAGTTGATACTGTTTAGCTGGCATGGGGTGGGCTACAACCCACCAACTTCAATGTGTGTGGCTGGCGCTGTATCCACTGTGGTACAGGTGCCAAGCCAAGTGAGCCTTTTAATAAATCTGGAATTCCTACTCATTCTCTAAATTACTTGCTACATAAGTTGAAATTCTAACACATACTTCTGAATGTTTAAATCTAAAATTACAGAAAATTGAACACAGAATAAAATGTAATGTGAAAACACAGACAGAGACAGTAAAACTAGCAACACAGTAGAATACAAATCTCGTCTTCATGTATTCCTCCCAAGGGAGCCATCTATAGGGAAAAATGCTTCAGTAAGAGCCCAGCACACGGACTCACACCTGTCATCTCACCTACTTAGAGGCTGAGGTGAGACGATCACTTCAGTCCAACAGTTTGACACCAGCCTAGGCAATACAATGAGTCGCCAGCTCACAATAAGTGATGCTATGAGAGCTTTAGAATCCAGGGAGGAGGTTGTGAAATCCTCCTAATGCCCTGAAAGAGGGTCACTCAGAGAAGGCTGACCTTCATTCACTTAGCAAATTAGAGGATCCTTGGTCTGGGTTACTGACTGGAGAATGGCCTGCTCACCTTTGTCCCATTAAGAATTCTGAAAGGACAATGTGGGAGTCTCCAACTTCTCCCAGCCATGATGTGGGAGTGGTGATACCCATCCAGAGACCTGGAGGGAAATGTTCACTCATGATCATGGAGACAGGCCTGCAGACATGGGCACTTTGTGTGTGTGTGTGTGTTATGTTATTTATGTGTGTATATATATGTGTACTATTTGTGTGTGTATATATACGTGTGTGTGTGTATATATACATACTATTTGTGTGTACATATATATGTACGGACTTTTTTGGTGTGTATATGTATTTGTGTGTATATATATACAATATTTGTGTGTGTATATATACACGTACACACACAAATAGTATATATGTATACATTAGAACCTCCATAGTGAGCCATCTCCCTACATTGACCATCTCCTCAACTTGACCTGATTTTCATAGACAGGACATGCACCACATGGGTGTACTGGTACAGCAGGCCCAGTTCCTTATGTTAATCACCTCTGTATGTTGACAAGATTGTTATAGTCTCTTGAGTGGTCAACTTGCAGAGGTTCTCCTGCCTGCATGGCTGTGTGTGTGTGAATAAGCATATTCTAAGCCAGAGACAGTTATAAAATAAGAATTATAACAACAGAGACACTAATATATTCTCAAGAATACTCTAACCTCCTGAATGACATAATATTATTAAGAAATGTAGGCTTGGTGCCTGTAGCTAAAGCAGCTAAGGTGCCACCACCTATACCAGAGCCGATGGGTTCCAATCTAGCTCAGGCCTCTCAAACAACAATGACAATTACAACCAAAAAACAGCCAGGCATTATGGCAGGCGCCTGTAGTCCCAGATACTTGGGAGGCTGAAAGAATTGCTTAAGCCTAGCAGTTGGAGTTTGCTATGACCTGTGATTCCACAGCAATCTACCCAGGGTGAAGCTTGAGACGTTGTCTCAAAAAAAAAGGTGTAGCTGTCTGATGTGGGGGATCATACCTCTAATCCTAACCTTCAGGGAGGCCAAGGCAAATAGACTGCTTGAGCTCAAGAGCTCAGGACCACCCTGAGCAAGAGGGAGACACCAACTCTACTAAAAATTGCAAAACTAGCCAAATGTGGTGGAGGGTGCCTGTTCCCAGATACTCAGGAGGCTGAACCAAGGGGATCCCATGATCTGAGGTGTTTAAGGTTGTGAACTATAATGCCATGATACATTACATTGTCTCAAAAAGAAAACCCACAAAGTGAATTGTAGGGAGTAGATACCTTTAAACACACTAAGGTTGGCAAAGGCTGGAAGCTGTGAATCAGGCCTATATTCCTAGCACTGTGGGAGGCCGAGGTGGGTGGATTGCTTTGAATTTACAAGTTTGAGACCAGCCTGAAGAAAAGCAAAATCCCATCTCTACTAAAAATGGAAAAACTGAGGCAAGAGCATCACTTGACACTGAGGTGGAACCTGGTGTGAGCTATGACACCACTGCACCCATAACCAGGGTGATAGATTGAGACTCTGTCTTCAAAAAAATGGTTGGCAAATTACTGCACACAGAAACTAAATTATTTTTCACAATTGATATAAAAACAGAATTTTGTGGCTAAGGTGCCAGCCATATGCACCAGAGCTGGAGGGTTTGAATCAAGCCAGGGCCTGCCAAAAAACAACAATAACTACAACCAAAAAATAGCTGTGGCTCAGTGCCTGTGCATGAAGCGCCTAAGGTGCCAGCCACATACACCTCAGCTGGTGGGTTTGAATCCATCCTGGCCCGCCAAACAACAATGACGGCTGCAAATAAAAAATAGCTGGGTTCTGTGGCGGACACCTGTAGTCGTAGCCACTTGGGAGGCGGAGGCAGGAGAATTGCTTCAGGCCAGGAGTTGGAGGTTACTGTGAGCTGTGATGCCAGAGCACTCTACCCAGGGCAACAGCTTGAGGCTCTGTCTCAAAAAAAAAAAAAAAATCTGGGTGTTGTGGGGGCACCTGTGGTCTCTGCTACTAGAGAGGATGAGGCAAGAGAATCGCTTAAGCCCAGGAGTTGGAGGTTGCTGTGAGCTGTGATGCCACAGCACTCTACCCAGGGGGACAGCTTAAGGCTCTGTCTCAAAAAAAAAGACTTTCCTACATTTGGGGAGATTCTTAGTGTTCTGTTAAAAACACTATAATTTCTTAAGAAACTTATTTGAAATCTTACAAAAATATAAAGTATAAAACATACAAAACCTATTTGTGGTGTTCCTGAGATTTCTGTGACAAATACTAACATCACCAGCTCATTCACATATTTTGGATATGATGCTAAAGAAAAAGAAACTTTGGCGATGCCTGTGGCTCAGTGGGTAGTTTCAGCGGGTTTGAACACAGCCCAGGCCAGCAAAAACAACAATGACAACTGCAACAAACAGAATAGACAGGAGCTGTCCTGGGCGCCTGTAGTCCCAGCTACTTGGGAGGTTGAGCCAAGAGAATCACTTAAGCCCAAGGGTGTGACGTTGCTGTGAGCTGTGATGCCATCGCACTTTATCCAGGGAGATAGCTTGAGACTCTGTCTCAAAAAAAAAAGAAAAGAAAGAAAAACTTTTATTCAGACACAGTCTCATTCTGTTGTTCAGGCTACTGTGTCCTAAAATTAGCTTAACTGATAGCAGCCTCAAACTCCTGGGTTCAAGCAATTCTCCAGCTTCATCTCCACCACCAGCCCCGGTAGGTGACACAATATGCAACCACTACAATGCCTGGATATTTTTTCTCTTTTTAGTAGAGATGGGTTGTCAATCTTCTTTAGGTTGGTCTCACACTCCTGAGCTCAAGCAATAGTCCCACCTTGGGTCCCAGAGAGCTAGGATTAGAGGTGTGAGCCACCACACCCAGCCTAAAGAAAATTTAAGAAATTTCACAGGTACACTAAAAAATAAACACATATTTGATGTCCTTAAAAGCAATGGCAGAGCAGTCACATCCTGCACTCACATGTAAGCCATAGGAAGTTCTTTCATTCTCACTGTAACCTAGAAGGAATATCAGTGGTAAGTAAGGTCCTTCTGGAAATTAAAAACAAGAACAGGCACAGAGACTCTTAACTGTATACCTAGCACTCTGGGAGGTAAGGAGGGAGGAATGCTCCACCTGACAAGTTCGAGACTAGCCTGAGTCAGTATGAGAACTCCCTTGTACTAAAAAAATAAAAAGAACACTAGCTAGGCAATGTAGAGAAATCTGTAGTTCTGGCTATTTGGGGGCTGAGACAGAAAAATCACTTGACACCAGTAGTTTAAGGTTGCTCTGAGCTAGACTCATGTCATGGCACTCTAGTGTGAGACAAGAGAGTGAGACTCCATATCAATAAGAAAATAACAATTAAAAAATAATAAAAATAAGAAGACAGATGCCTTGATGGAAGAACAAGGGAAAGAAACCCAGGCTTCTCAGAAATCATTTCTGGTTAACCTGAGCTTCCCTAATCACACTGTATTGGGTGGTTTCTTCCCAGAACTTGGACCTCTGACCCGTGTTACCTGCTTCACTCACTCCAACCTACCTGGGGGCTTGAGTAGTGTCTGCTGTGTCTTCACCTTCCAGGGTTCTTTGCTTTGCTCCAGACAGGTGATGAGGTCTGGCTTAGAGACAGCAAGACCTGTTTTAGTAGCAAAAAAATTGGGATTCTTTAATTGGCAATCTAATGCCTTGGTGAAGTAGAGAAAAGGACATTTTAGAAGATCCTTAAATAATAATCCCTAACAGATTTCCTTGCAGAAACTTCACATTCTTTAAAAAGTATTTAAAGTTGGAACATTCCTAACTCCTCCACTACCAAAACTACTGAAATAAAATTTGGTGCTAGAAATCAGACTTAAAGGTATGAGTAACAATCTAGGCCATGAAATTCCTGAAATTTCCATTAATCTACTGAAGGATATAAATCAGCTCAAAAAAGGTGAGATTAATGCCAAAATAAAACAACTTCAATTTTTCTTTTCTATACCAAGATATCCTAAAGTTTTCCATAGAAACAAGAACCTAATGCTCTCCATGAATAAACTGAATAAAAACCTTCTACAAAGAGAGAATTTCAATTGTTTAGTATAGACCTAGAGCTGTGTATATAAGTTGTCCTCACCCAGGAACACCAGGTTTCTGTAGGTCTCTAACATGACCTCCCGATACAAATGCTGCTGAGCAGGGTCCAGGCAGGCCCACTCCTCCATAGAGAATTCAATAGACACGTCCTGGAATGTCAACACTCCCTGAAAAACAAACATATTTACCAAGAAAGCACGGGCATATAGAATTTCATATTTTTTTTCTTTTCTGAAACAAAGTCTCAAGCTGTCACCCTGGGTAAAGTGCTGTGGCATCACAGCTCACAGCAACGTTTAATTCCTGGGCTTAAACAATTTTATTACCTCAGTGTCCTAGCGGGGACTATAGGCACTCTCCACAATGCTCAGCTATTTTTTTGTTGCCATTGTCATTGTTGTTTAGCTGGCCCAGGCTGGGTTCGAACCCACCAGCCTGGGTGTATTTGGCTGGTGTCTTAACCACTGTGCTATAGGCACCAAGCCATGAATTTCACTTTCAGTGAAGTGAGTGAAGAGAACTCTTGCTGACTTTTAAGAGTAAATGCAATTACCCAATAAGTAGAGAAGGGATATAGTCCCTCATGTGTTGTCTAACACTGAAGAAAGGGGATGGAATGGCATCCACAAAACTGGTGTACACATCAGACATTTTGGATTGACACAGTAGAAATAAAAGGCCGCCAATACAGGCATGTAGAATTTCGTGCCTTACTTACATCATATGTTATAATCTGTGTGTTTTTTATGTGACAATGTCATGATGAGATAAATGGTAACTCTAAAGTTTTAATTTGTACAAGAAGTGAAGATCATAAAAAAATGTAGATTGTTTTTCACACAATACGCAGTGAAGATTCCATTTCCTAATTTCCAACAAGCTCAAAAAGAATGACAATGCTTCAGTTTCATGATGATATGATGTCAAACATGCGGTGAACTGCAGACACTGGATTTATCCCAGTTGATTCCTGAACTGGTAAACAAAGATGATAACCTTTACTTTCCCAAGAAAAGTATATGGAAGAGAATCTAAGAAGAAATGGGTTCTTCCTCAATAAATGTTTTAATTTCCTCATATTAGTTGATAATCTCCCCAAGTTCTTATTAATACAGAAGATGCACTGACCCCTACAATGGAATATGTGTCCAAGAACACCAGAACTGAGTGAATACAATTAACATCAACTGTAACAGGACAAATTAGTATCAGGTGCTGATTGACAAGTGCAGACACATCACTGCTGTGATAGCACTGGCCAGAAAAAGTCAATCACAATCTGATAAAAACTAGTTGAGAAAAACGCAGTTTTGGAAAAGTTTAGTTACAGATACCTGGCATGTCTTCTAATCTCTAATAGTGTCTTTGCCATCCCAGCAAGTAAGTTTTTTCTAACTATTCTGCTTATGAGAACTTTGAATTACTCTAGGCTGTTAATGCCATCTTCTGTAAAAGCACATGGACGTCATCCTATTTTACATAGAACCAATGGAACTTCCAGATACAAGTGAAACAGCACATATTCTCCTTCTTTGCTACTATCCAATGACACAACCTCATCCACAATGAAAATCTTGGACATCCACATTTTCCCACTAGAACTTATCAGAGATTTCATACTTTTCCCATATAGCCAGAAAATTATCACATACTCAGATATTTATAGTTAAAAAACAACCACTACTTTCAAGAAAAAAAAGATATATTAGCTGTACAACTAAAAGCTAAAACTATTAGTTATAAATATATTCAGTTTATTCAAGCTTAAAAAGCTCCCATTCCGATACACTGACCTGAATAATTCCCTACTTAAATGTATCTTAACCGCCTTTCTACCTTATACCAATTGACACACCAAGCTCCCCTGAGGATAGTTCTTATTATATGGCACCCAGGCTTTCTCATCTATCCCTGCTACAACACAGGGATAATCTTTGTTCGCTAAGATTCACCCCTTTTCTACCCTAGGTACAAAACTTTAAGTCCAACCTATCTAAAGTAACTTAAGATATTAACCTTCCTGAAAACTATAATAGTCGCCTACACCTTTTTAGCCCTGCTAAATACACCACTTTAGCCATTTTTGTCATACCAACAATAGCTATTGGACTCAATCTGAAAATTAGTCCATTGGCATGTGCCATCGTCAAGACCGTTAATACAACTTCTCAAGCCATAAACACTCTGAGCATTGAATTAAAACAAGTATGAGAAGCTATACTAAAAAATCCAGCAGCCATTATTGAATATTAAAACACAATCATAGATGTCAAAACTTTAAAATCTGTTCACTGCATTAATTTATCTAACAGTTCCCAACTCATTAAAAACAAGTAAAGATGTATAAAAGACATAGTCCAAATAAAACAACAAGCAAGATCTTTCAGAATATCCAATACTTCCTATCTAAAGTACTGTCATAATTATCCACATTACCTAAGTCTGTACTGTTATTATTATTCTTATGTTATATATTATAAGCTTCTTAACATGTTACAAAATACAGTGTATACCATTCAGATGTACTGGCTGTTTCCCAATTTCTTTCTTTTTTTCTTTTTTTAGACAGAGTCTCATTTTGTCACCCTCTGTAGAGTGCCATTGTATCACAGCTCACAGCAACTTCTAACTCTTGGGCTTAACTGATTCTCTTGCCTCGGACTCCCAAGTAGTTGGGACTACAGGTTCTGGGGACAATGCCTGTTTTTTTTGTTGTTGTGGTGGTTGTTTTTTAGAGAGGAGCTGTCGCACTGGCTCAGGCTGGTCTCAAACTCATGAGCTCAGGCAATCCACCTGCCTGGGCCTTCCAGAGTGCTAGGATTATAGGCCTGAGCTACCAATTCCAGCCTTGTTTCACAAATTTCAAAAACAAAATTAATCAGTACAACCTGCATGTCAATTTAACTAACTATAACAAATTTAAAATCATTTTCATTTAAAGTCAATTTCATAGATGAGAAAATAAAAGTAGAGAATGTCGTAGACAGACACCCCCACAACCTTTCTTAGCTATTTCTGAACTGATAATGCACTTTAAAACATAGGAATAGGAATCAGTCAGACAGGCCAAACCAGAAATAGGGAATAAAGATAATAATCATGGGCTCAGCGCCTATAGCTCAACCAGCTAAGGCGCCAGCCACATACACCTAAGCTGGCGGGTTCGAATCCCCAGCCCGGACCGCCAAACAACAATGACGGCTGCAACCAAAAAATAGCCGGGCGTTGTGGCGGGCGCCTGTGGTCCCAGCTACTTGGGAG